>NW_026014922.1:0-63221 GCF_020379485.1 Brassica napus
TCCCTATCCTAATCTAATATGATCAAAATGCATATGGAGAGGATAAAACAATGGAAATATGCATGATATCAGTTTGTGTCCCAGAAGGAGATGTTGTCCAAGATTGATGGTCTCTTCGTCTATAAAATATAAATGCTTGGCATCTTTACAAAATGGTTGTAGTGTTAGATTTGAGAATAATTAAAAACAGCTTTAGATGCAATATCAGATGCCGTTTAATTTGACAATATAATTTTTTCTTAAATAGTTTCAAATATATATAGAAACAATTGTTCACCTAAAATTTGCTTGCTTTCTGTCGTCTCTTATTGTCACTGCTTTACGAAATTTATAGAGCAAATGTATTTTTGGAGCAATCCTGGTTACATTGGTTTACAAAAAGGACATTGGTTTTTTTTCTTTTGCCTCTTTAATACAAATACGTGAACTTGTTCTTTGTTTTGCCTTTGTCTCTTTGCTCACCCGGTGATTAGTAGATTGATTATTTTTCTCTTTATGTGATCTTTGTAGTGGATAAAATCTGGAATCTCCATCATTGTTTGTTAGTTATAAGTGTATATATAGGTAATTCACGAAATGAATCTAGATCCTATCCCTCAAAGATATAATTGAACTTGTGCATATCCAAATCAATCACAAAGTAGGTTGGTCATGTCCAAATGATCAACACGCACACACACATCAACATTAGCACAAAGCTCTGAAAATTAAATGTGCGATTAGTTATTGAAAACTAAATGAAAGATTTGTAATCCAGCCCGAATTAAATATCAGAATAACTATCGTTGTAAATTGTGAAAAAAATTGTTTGTAGTAGAACTTAGCTGAAGACTCAATATTCACCAAATCAGCCATGATCTTCGACCTTTCTCTGAATGGAACTGTAGATTATCTTCTGAATCATTCTATTTTTCCATTTTCGCAGACATAAATCTCTGCAAAAAAAAATATGGAGAGAAAAACATCCTAAGCTCGCTCCTGGTCAGGTGCTCTTGAGTCGCCACACTTAATTAAACAACCTCTGTTTTTCCTTCAGCCAGCTCGTGTATTCTATATCAAACACCACTTCTGCTGCTTTGCATTGCATTTCCTCATATGTTCACAAATTTTCAGTTTTTTTACTCTACGGATTTTTCAGTCATATAAATGAAACTGTTACGTACCAGAATTGATATTGCCAGGACCAATGGGTAGTCCACGTTGCTGTTGATCTCCTCCTAGGAGAGACACTCCAATGAATACGCCCTAACCAATGTTTTTAAACCCGACCCGGACACTGAACCAGACGACTTACCGGGTCGATGGGTCATTGGGTCAACCGCGGGTTTATAAATGAATTAATTTTATTATATAATATATATTATCTATGAAAATAAATAAAAATAAATTTTACTATATATTCTAAATGTTTTTTAAAACATAAAATAATAGTTTAGATATATATATATATATATTTTTATGTTTAAAAAGTATTTAGAAAATACTTAACTTTATTTTTTATATTTTTATTTTCTTTTGACATACAAAATATCAAAAATTACTTTAGATTATTTAAAATTTTCAGAATCTAAAAAGTCAAGATATAAAATTCTTAAATATTTAAATATCTAATGTGAATAATAAATTAAACTTCAAATTAAAAATAAACCAAAAGTAAAAGATCATTGTAATAAATTGTCAATAGTAGAAATAAACTAACATCAAATCACATCAACTAATTTTTGTTCTCTCTACCCTTGTTCACTTCATTTTCTTCAAGTGGCATAGTGAAGATTTCATCAAAATCTAAAAATCACATATATAAAACTGAAAATGGAAAGCCTAACTTTTTTTTTGTCAAACTTCTTAATTGGAAACTTAGAATATAAAACATAATCTAAAAACTAAAAAAATGACGTAAAAGTTATTTATTGATTTAACCAGTGGTTCAACCGGTATCGGGTTCCAGGTTTTAGTGAATTTTTTCGGGTTTTTTAATTTCTAAATTTGGATTTTTCACAAATCCAAACCGGATTTTTTCTGGATCACCGGATTTATCGGTTCAACCGCGGGTCCGGGTCGGGTTTCAAAACACTGGCCCTAACTATATAACCATCAGTAATCAAAATAGTTACTTTAAGATATTTGGTGAAATAAATAATTATATATGTACATACTTATACGGAAAGACATGTAGACTTTTTTTCTTGGGATTTGGCCTGTTGAATCTCTTGTTCTTGGTGGGTGAGTGTGATCGTACATGACTCGAGTCAAGTTGATGAACTTAACACGTAAATAATTTACCAAAGTAAATCAAGTCAATTTACTGACAACTTTTATGGGCTAAAATCATCGACATACTCTGTTCTGACAAATAGAAACCAAAATACATGAGGGTTAATTCGTGGACGATCAAGTTTACATACAGAGAAAATATCTTACCATTAGATAAACAACTAACAACTCAAGAGTCGAGAGAACAGAGAACTGTAACCACACCATCTTGAGTGTGAAGAGAATTAAGTTACTGATGGAGATGGAATCATTCCTGTCTTCCTTGCATAAAAAAATAACTGGTCCGTCTTCACCGTTCGCCTCCAGCTTATGCTTCTTCCCGATCGTGTGATGAGTCAGTCATTCACCGCTATCATTCAGCTCTATCATCATTACCGTCTCCTACCGTACACTCGTTGTAGACTCTAAACTCTGAGTCAATCAGAAACAACTCTCATGTAGCCACTGAATTACAAAAAAGATCATTGCACAAATCTGAGCAACAAAGGATTTAGCTCCGGATGCTCCTAGAGACAGGAGCGTGTTCACCCGATGATCCACAAATGTAGAAAACCTTCAGTTTTTGTTATCTACACGTTCTTCCTAATACCATGTTAGAGCTTTTTATTCCATTTTTCAATCTCAGTTTTAGGCACAACAATATTTAGCTAGGCCACCTTTATTGTCTTTGCGGCTTTGCCACCACCAGCTTGGCCTCTTCCTCAACCACCTCTAACAACACCTCCATGTTGGTTTTGGCTGCAATAATCAGTGGCTTGTTTAAGTCCTTCTGAGTGCAATCATCAAAAGGATCACTTCGCAAACTCAACTATTCTCTTGTGAATGGAAAAAACAAACAAATATCAAGACTTACCCCCAATAGAAACAGCTAGGCAGATCAGAGATGGATGAACTTGATGCGCCGATACAAATGATGAACCACAATCACTATCTCATATGGGTTCTGAAGCTTCTTAAAAGCTTCACCTAACATCTCATTCTCCATACTTTTCGGGAAGGACCAGAAAACTCAATATACGTTTTTCTTGCTTATGAGTATCTACTTAACTAATAAAGATAGAGAGACATGCACTTCAAAGAAGAAATAAAACGTATTACCTTTTCTTATATTCTCGGCTGATATAAGCCATGTGAGCACACAGCTGAGTAGTTGCGAGCACGATTCAGTAACCGAGCAACATCATCTAACTTAACTCCATGCACTATAGACTGCATACACCGTGATGATAAGGAGTGGATATTTAACGGTAGAAAAACACAGCTATAAACAAAGAAAGCGCTTTTACCTTTTATCCTTTCTTTGACTTCTCCATGTCTTTTTTCTATCTTCCTCCTTCTTTTTCTTTATGGTCTCTTCGGTTTTACACCATCATTTTTGTGCTTCTTCTAAGCCTACTAAAAGACAAAAAGGAAGCAATTTTGTAAGTTAAAATGTATGATACCAAAAAACAAAAACTTTTGCAGGAGGAAAAGGAATAGATGAAGCGTTTCAGTTTAAGAGAACCAAGAAAAATTAGGATTGTTATTAATTTATTTTTACCTTTAGATGCATAGTTTTTCACTCGTTTTAGCTTTATTCAGTGATAATGGAGTAATCTTAATTTTAAAAATCCGGGCATATAATTATCTTAGTCACCGTACACCTAGAGGACTAAGAGTCTAAGAAGCTAGAACTCACAGGAATAGACTCGAGAACTTTAGAAATGGTGGGCGTAGCAGCTTTCCCTTATACAAAAAGAAAAAACGTGGATACGCCAAGAACCTTATGGTAGAACATCCACGGTAGAATCTGATCCAATCCAGCTGATGTGCTAGTCGTGATACATATCTGTAAATTGCCCAAATCATAAAGTTACCAACTTTACAAATCCCAGAGACAGATCTGATCAAATTAATTCAAATCAACAATCTCTTTGATTACAATACTTGAGGTACACATAGCAATGCCTGAATCATAAAGGCCAGAACTTTACAAAACCCCCAAAGACAGATCTGATCAAATCAACAATCTTTTGGCAAAGAACCCATTCTCGAAACACTTGAAAGCAGAGGACTTTACATTACCTTAGGCTTTAGATTGGAATCAACACCGAAGTTCCAATCACGGTAGTAAGGAAAAGAAGGGGAAGAGCTTCGAGCTAGGTTCGAGCAATCAACCCTTGCCATTGGAGGATGAAGATGAGGCAGGCGAGGAATCAATTGATTGGAGCTGGGATATAATTGAAGTTGGAAGAAGGGTTCAGAAGGGAATACGAAGGGAAACAATAACTTTTTGGAAGAAAGGTCATCGATTGAAGAAAATAGGATGTGTCATATGATGTGTCAATTACTTATATTTTAATTGGATATTTTTTATGCTGAGGTGGATAGACTCAATGGAACTCATATATCCCTTTTAATATAGTATAGATTTTTTGTCCATCCTCTGATTGCATACATCAATAGGCATACATATAGTACAATTATACTAGTTAATAATACAAAGACCTTAAAACATGTATTTTGAAGAATAAATACAAAATTTATGATATCTAAAGTATAAAAATCAGTAGATAAAAAAACAATAATCACGAGTTCTGGATCTCCGTCACAAAGCCGCAATGTGTATGTATGCATGACAACTGGTTCAATTAGTGATAAGATTATATAAAATATTTTAATATGGCTTTAATAAATAAAATATTCCATGGCATTGATGGTTTTGTGTTTGTATATAATCACGTGGATACTAAAAAGTTGATGAAGCACATATGAGTATGACGTGTCTATGTTGTACTATATCATTAGAAGTTTAGTCCATGTAATTAGGATTTTTCTTAGTAAAATAAATTTTCATATAAATGTGTGTGATGAACATCTGAGATTAAAAAAAAAAAAAGAACATCTGAGATAGAATGTAGTATTATATTAATCAAAGAACTATTTATAGCTTGATGTTCTAAAGAGCTTTATCTTTCTTTACTTTTCTTGCGTTAAATAAAGTTGTTATGATTGTAAAGCTAGGTTTGCGGTTCTGAACCAAACCAAACCAACAAAAATTTCTGGTTAGTTTAGTTAGTTGGGCTGTGAGTTCTGTTAATCCAGAGTGTTTATAAGAAAAAAATTGGTTTTTAGTTCAGTTTGATAATCTATTTTCTAATTTCTTTTTTAAGACCAAATTTCGACTCATACTAATTGAATTAACCAAAATTTCAGACTGAACTAACCAAAAATACTCAAAATTTAACCAAAATTTAAATAAATATAATCATAAACAAAAATTTCGGTTAGTTTCGATAAATAAATAAACACCAAGCTATTCTAATAACGAACCAAATAAATCAAAAAAATTTGGTTCAATTTTGACAAGATTTTGACCAAACCCAACTATCCGAATTCCAAACTACCAGAACTGAACTACCCCAACTACCTTAATATGCATGCCTAGATAAAGCAATGCATAAATCTACTGGTCATAAGTTTAATTTATGTTAAGAACTAAGTTGTTATTTGAGTAGACGAAATTGAAATTATGTGCATTAACAAGAAATTAAAAACCAGGATATTCATCTGTGTTACTTTTTAATGAAAATTAATTGAGATGCTAGATATTCTTATTATCGAAAGTAAAATAAAGCTCTTTTGAGCAACATTCTCTTCCATCTTTTGAACACTATTGTATTTTAGTTTTTAGTTAAAAACACACTATAGTATTTTATTAGTACTCTAAAGAGATAGAATCAATCTTTATTCTGAATCTACTTAAAAACGAGGAATATAGAATATTTGGTCAATTTATATTTTCCCGTTATAAATCTTACCAAAACGTAGAATCTTATGCGTGTTGGAAAATCAAGCATTAATTGATATCATTCTTCGTTCTTGAAAGATAGATCCGGAAAAATGTGAAAATGAAGAATGTTTTCATAATAATCCTACTTGTACGTATCAATACTTCAATAGCGAGATAATAATAATGACACTAATCTTAAGCCGCAAACAATGTTATAACATTATACAATGTCACGTTGACATTAGAATATTTTCAAAAAGAAAATCAGTTTGAGCTTTTCTCCTCTCACTACTCACTAGGTAACGCTTGGAACTTGGTATGCTATCTGGAACTTTCAGCATTAAAAAGTGAGCTCTGTGAAGTCTTTGAACACCTGAGTCCGAATATATTGTTCTTATAAAGGGTAACTAGAGGTTTTATTTATTACTTCATCCGTTACTAAAAGATTTATATTCTAGAAAAAAACTTTTGTTTCAAAAAAAATACATATTTTTTTATTTCCAATGCAATTTTTGTCAACTAATAATGAAAAATTATGAAGTTCAAGAACATTAATTACATTTTTTAAAATTTTATTGGTTTAAAAATATAAGAAATATAAAATTACAAAAAATTAGTATGTATTTATAGCTAAATTTTAGTAATATGTTATATTAAAAAATATGAAAATTCTAAAACATGAATCTTTTAGAACGGAGAGAGTATTTAGTACACGTATCACATATGATGTTTTGGACTTAATAATAGACACCATTTGACCATCAGAATATTTATCTTTTGATAATATATCTGGAATCTTTGGGATTGAATCAAAGGTTTTAGACTCGAATATTCACTATTCCAATGGATACCGTTTATGCCATTTGAGGAAAGTCTTCAGTTCGTTGTTTACTCATGTAAAAACTTCTATCATAAAATCTCGTCGTGCTACAACTTTATCCACAGAACAGTCAAATAGACTAATATTCTTATTTGGATTCAAATGTACCCGTTGGACCAAGTTTGAAGGATTGGGCTCGTACGGTTTGATTCTCCACTTGTGTGGGCTCTTAAAAGGCCAAGGTGGCTTGTAACTAGATACTACTGGTGCGGAGCTGAAATCAAAATTCTTTGGTAATGATGTAATCGACTGGAAATGGATATTGTGCATGATTGTTTCGTGATCTCTTTGTTTATGCTGGTGTTGGCTCATAGATCACATAGATATTCGTCTTGGATGCATCTTGATCAGTGTCTGGACAAGGGGCGCTGGTTTCGAATCCAACCCATGACATTTATGTTTTTCATGAGTTTTAAATAAATTAGTATTTAGTAGGCCATAAATATTAGGCCAAAAATTAATATTTAGTAAGTAGTATATTTTTCATGTGTTTTAAAAAAATGTGAATTTTTAAGGCCGGCTATGTGTACTACATACTATGTACTTGTCGAACACAATTTGACGAATGTGACACCATCTCATTGTGGTCATCACAAACTGCAAACAAAATAACATTTTTTTTGGTGCAACAAACAAAAAAAAAAAAAAAAAAACAAAATAGCTTAGTATCAATTAATAACGCACAAAGAAAATATAGAGTACTCGTGCTAAAGAGCTACCACTTGGCCTCGTCTAGTTAATACTAGCGTTATATGATATTATCTCCAGTGTAAAATTGTTGGAAATTTTATCATTCTTTTAGTTAATTGAATATCCGGTGCATGCAAAAAGAAAAGGAGCTTTTTGAATTCGACGTTACAGACTAAATCTATCTATATTAATAAAGTAGAGCAGAAAGGCTCCTCCTGCGTCCACGTCAGCAAACCCTGTTCCTTTTCGTGACACGTGGCAGGCAATGAGAAAACTTTTTATTTTGATTCTGAATCTGTTCGTAGAGTGCAAACAGTTAACATTGAGCAATGGACTTATATTATTTTTTGGGCCCTTACAACTTTTATCATTGCGGCCCGATTTCGTTTTAGGGCTTAGTATACGCTCAAGCTCTTCCTCTTTGACGCCGTAATCCTTTCGTTCGCCATCGTCTCCGATCAGATTTGCTGTAACGCTCTCCCTTCTTAAACTCATGCTTTAATTCAATCATTAAACTTCACTCCACCTTCTCTCCCACTCAGCCTCATTTATTCAAGCTCACCAGCTGCGTATGTAACAGATACAGTTTTGATCTATAAATAGGTCTTCTGGAATCGATGAATACCTACTCTGCTCAGATACCTGAAAGCCAATACTTCTTACGCATCAGCTTGAAATATTTCGTCTTCGTACGTTTTTCTCGCCAACCTGAAAGCAGGTCGTTCCTCAAACACGATAGAGATCCTATCTCCCCAGGTTCTGGAAAGCTCGGAATGTCAGAAAAGGTGGAGAGCTCATGAGTGTGGACATGCTTCTTCTCGATTAGTAGGTAAACCCGACCAGTTTATCTTTTCTTATGATTGGAAAGTGCGTTTTTCACAACCCTGAATGTGTAAAATTTGTTGTTTATTCTTCGAATGGTTTTCTCGAAGACAGCAATGACAAGGAACATTGAGATAAGAATGGCTGTAGCTACAACACAAAGGAATCATCATTAACCGAGTCATCAAATCGAGATTTACATGGTTCTTCTCGCCGGTGATTCACCGGAGCTCCAATGAGAGGCCATGGATGGTTCATGATCGTCTTCAAGTGCTCAAGCTCTCTCATTTCTGATATTAAAAGTTAGATTGTAGTGTTGTGAGTTTGTTAAGGTGAAACAGAGAGAGAGAGAGAGAGAGAAGTGAGATGAAGAAGGAGAAGAGAGTGAGCAAGTGGTGATAAACATGGAAGAATGTGAAAGCTTTGGGATTTTAATAGAGATAAAAAAAACTTTACAGGTCTTGAAATGTGATGTTTTTATAAGTAGATAGTGAACGTATCATGCGCACTATATTCTTAAGCAAATGTTTAGTTGATATTTGTTTGGGTTTGGGCTTAGAGTGTGATGATAAATTGAGCATGAGAACGAGAAGGAGCATGAAACGGAGAGTGTGACAGCAAGGGCTATTTCTGAAGTGCAAAGTGTCACGGGAGAGGTCGATAGTCACTAGAACATGCTGAGTTTATTAGAGCTGCAGTTTTTTTTGGTTTGTTTTTTTTTTTACAAAAGAGGAATGAAAGACTGTGTTTAATATGATTTTGGTTTGCAAAAATTAGTAGCAGGGAAGAGTCTGATATTAGTTTTTAAAAATAAGTTATGCGTAAGATGATTTTGGATTGCAAAATTTAGTAGCAGGGACGAGCCTGACATTAGTTTTAATAATAAGTTGTGTCTAAGATGATTTTGGTTTGCAAAAAGTAGTAGAAGGGGAGAGTCTGAAATTAGTTTTAAAATAAGTTGTGTTTAAGAGATTTTGGTTTGCCAAAAATAGTAGCTAGGAAGATGTCCGACATTAGTTTTTTAAATAAGTTATGTTCAAGAGATGCAATCTTTCGAAAATTTCTGTAAATTGAGGAATGAAAGTTGCGGTGGATGAGTCTGATTTTTTTAATTCAAGTTAAAAATAGAAAAAACTGCAAATTTTAAAAAGATTTCATAAAAATGATATTATTATTTTTAAATATCTATCTACATGAATTAGTTTTTATTATATTTGATATTATTTCTAAAATTTTCATTTTATTTTCATATTTTTTTTAAATTCTAACAATGATATCAAATTTTATAAAAATAATTTTATAGTTATACGTATAATTTCTTAACATAAAATTAGATTAAAATTTAAAGACCGGTTGAACCGGCTGGATCGATTCGACCAGTGATCCAATTAATACCGAGTCAATGTGCGTTCCATTTTTCAAAATATTGCAAAAGACTGAAATAAAATCTAATTTGTTGACTAAAAACATTTATTTATGCCTATAAAAACTATATTGTATATTTGTGATAATCATTTCCGTCACATAAATGGTTACAAATATAAATAAATTAAATTGTGAAATACAATATATACCTTCAAACAGTTATATAACTTTTATACAATTTAATGTCAAGAAAGATCTGAAAGGTTTAAGAAGAAAGACTCATCAAGTGGTAGTTAGATGATATAACAAAAATATATTTCAGACCAAAACATTTTAATGGAGTAAAAACAAACTTAATCAAATAAATATACATCAAAAATAGATAAAATATTAAATAAAAATAATTTACATTATTTACATACTTCTAAAAATGTAAATTAGCAACATCAAAATATTTACTCAGCCGTGAAAAATATGGGAAGCGTGCTTTCCCTTCCGTAAATATCATAGTAAAAATATGAGATATATATAGTTGATCCGTGCTTTCCATTCCAAAATTTTAGTCATGTTTTTGTAGTTTTTGTAATCAAATAAATATACATCGAAACTAGATAAAATATTAAATAAAAATAATTTACATTATTTACTTACTCCTAAAAATGTAAATTAGCAACATCAAAATATTTACTCAGCCGTGAAAAATATGGGAAGCGTGCTTTCCCTTCCGTAAATATCATAGTGAAAATATGAGATATATATAGTTGATCTGTGCTTTCCATTCCAAAATTTTAGTCATGTTTTCGTAGTTTTTGTATTCGTGGTTTCATTTTTAGTCATGTTTTCATATTCGTGATTTCATTTTTAGATGATCCGTTACTAATTTACTTTTTTAAATTTACTGATTCTGCTGATTTTTTTTATTTTAATATGTCATTGGTCTAACATACTAGATTGGTTTATATTAGCCAAATAAACACATCACTACATGGTTGGAATAACTAAAATAGATGATATTAGACTAAATGTTTAGTAGTAAATTTATCATTGCTGATGTAAAAATAAATATGGGTTATTATATTTTCTAGAAATAAATAACCCCGCGCTAATTTACATTATTTACTTACTCCTAAAAATGTAAATTAGCAACATCAAAATATTTACTCAGCCGTGAAAAATATGGGAAGCGTGCTTTCCCTTCCGTAAATATCATAGTGAAAATATGAGATATATATAGTTGATCTGTGCTTTCCATTCCAAAATTTTAGTCATGTTTTCGTAGTTTTTGTATTCGTGGTTTCATTTTTAGTCATGTTTTCATATTCGTGCTTTCATTTTTAGATGATCCGTTACTAATTTACTTTTTTAAATTTACTGATTCTGCTGATTTTTTTATTTTAATATGTCATTGGTCTAACATACTAGATTGGTTTATATTAGCCAAATAAACACATCACTACATGGTTGGAATAACTAAAATAGATGATATTAAACTAAATGTTTAGTAGTAAATTTATCATTGCTGATGTAAAAATAAATATGGGTTATTATATTTTCTAAAAATAAATAACCCCGCGCTAATTTACATTATTTACTTACTCCTAAAAATGTAAATTAGCAACATCAAAATATTTACTCAGCCGTGAAAAATATGGGAAGCATGCTTTCCCTTCCGTAAATATCATAGTGAAAATATGAGATATATATAGTTGATCTGTGCTTTCCATTCCAAAATTTTAGTCATGTTTTCGTAGTTTTTGTATTCGTGGTTTCATTTTTAGTCATGTTTTCATATTCGTGCTTTCATTTTTAGATGATCCGTTACTAATTTACTTTTTTAAATTTACTGATTCTGCTGATTTTTTTTATTTTAATATGTCATTGGTCTAACATACTAGATTGGTTTATATTAGCCAAATAAACACATCACTACATGGTTGGAATAACTAAAATAGATGATATTAGACTAAATGTTTAGTAGTAAATTTATCATTGCTGATGTAAAAATAAATATGGGTTATTATATTTTCTAAAAATAAATAACCCCGCGCGAAGCGCGGACAAACCACTGGTAATTAAATATTACAATAGTCTAGTGAATAGTGATGATGATGCTTAGTTTTTTTAAATCTGTGGGCACAAGATAACCCAATCCATTAATCAAAGCGTCAAGGCATAAGTAGGTGTTAAGTGTCGACTGTTGACCGAGTGGTTACGGGGAAGAACACGTCCACAATAATTAAACAACTTATTAACCAAATCAGCACCTCACGGTCGCTGTCTCATCCCGCCGTCAAATTTAATGACGTCATATCACAGAAAATGAGAGGAAAGCTTAAAATACTAACGGTAGACCCACCGTCGTTAGAACTGTGGTTAATCGACGTGGACTCGTTTTAATCGTAAGTCACGTCCCCATTTACCACGTGATCAATAGAAAGAAGTGGGACCCAGTGTTTGAGTTATTAAGGGAAGGGCGGCTGCTTTTGCTTACGTCACCGTGGGATCTGTCAAGCGCTCAACGCCCATTCAAGCGATTCCTTGAAACGGCTCTCGAGTGACGGTAGTGGGACCCTTAAGACGTGAGCCTCACGCGAGCTTCACTGAAACGCGGTTCCTGGGCCGCGCGTCCTCGTGATTGTGCCAAGTAGCCAAGTTTTCTCAACTTTTGATGAGCCCCTGCGTCGTTTTGTAATGCCAGAATCTGCGTATCTTTAATAACCTGGATTGCATATGTATTTCCTGAATATGTATGCATTGTCCAAAAAAGGGACAGTTTTACCTGTTCAATTTCAGTAAACATGTCTTTATCATGTAATTAGATGCTTATGATCGTTGAAGTTCACAATTACACATTCGACTGACTAAGATTAATTTGCAAAAAAAAACCTAGAAAACAACCACTTATTGGTTGATGCAAAAAAAAAATTGTAACTGCAACACATAGTATGTTTGAAGATGTATTTATTAAATTATATTTTATCCATTTTACAAATTAACAACGTTCTAAAGATTGCTTACTTCAATTTTAGTATATATTTAAAAAATATTCAGTTTTATCCAAGTATCTCAGCTTATAAACTAGAGAAAATGTTAGGTATTTAATCAGTAAAAATATACTCCCTCCGTTTCATATTAATTGTTCTAGAAAAAAAATTTTGTTACAAAATAAGTGTCATTTTCGGTTTTCAATAGAAAATTTATTAATTTTATTATGTTATTTGTTTTTCTATTGGTTGAAATATGGTTAGGTATATAGGTAATTGTGTTTTTATATAGAAAACATGCAAAATTAATTATTTTCTTAATTCGTATGCACAAGTCTAAAACGACACTTAATATGAAACAGAGGGAGCTAGTAAGAAAATATTATGTATTAATTAGTAAAAATATAAGAAATTATTATGCAATCATTAGTAAAAATATAAGAAATGTTTACATGTTCTCTTTATTCATGTGAAAAATCATAAATCGACACTTAATTATAACAAAAACGACTAGTAATGAAACACATCTAACATTTACTTTAATGATATTTAGTCTATTTTTTGTTACTTATAAAGAAATTATTTCTTAATATATATATATATATATAATATTTTACCATTAAAAAACTTTACATGCAACAAGGAAAACTTTATAACAAAGCCATTTTAGTGATGATAAATGATTTCTTCAACTACAAAATACACATGAAAGCTAACTAAATAAAACAAATCAAAATCATTTTTTATAAAATGTATTTTACCGATATATTTATTGGATACTTATTCAGCTATGATTTCATTGCGACTAAGATTTAATATAAATAGTCGCATAAGAATAACATATATAGATATATATCAGTTGATCTAACTATCAAATCCAATAATTTTATTCAATACTATAGTTTTTACTGTCCTCAAATCCTACGAATGTATTTGGTATGATATTTTGTCGATGTATCCGACCAAATTATTTGATAAATATTTTTGTTACTGTTCTAACCATTAATTTTATTGGTATAATTTTTTTATCCTATCTAATAATTTGTTTAATATAATAACTTTTGCCGTTATAGCCGCTAATTTATCCGGTGTGATAAAATTACTTTTATATAGTCGTATCCGACAAATTTATTCGGAATAGAAAGTTTTTGTCGCTATAGTCTATAATTTTCAAATATAATCGAGTTTGTCGTTTATCGATAAATTATCCGGCTTAATGAATATCCGACAATTTTCAAATATAATCGAGTTTGTCGTTTATAGATGTTTTCCTTTTTAGTTATATCCGACAATTTTGTTCGATAAATAAATATTTTTCATCATGCCCTATAATTTTGTTTAATATAAATATATTTTGGTCATTGTATATTTTTTTTTTGAAAGATATATTTGGTCGTTGTGTTTACCAATTTTATTTGAGATAATAACCTTCATGTGGTAATGTGATATTGTAGCTTTAATATTCACATTTTACACAATAAGTTGGAATGTGGACACCCCAAATCATACCAATTTGCATTCCAAAACCAGTAACTTCAGTTAAAATGAGTAAAATATCAACTGTACTCATATCATATCTCGTTGAACGTACTGTGATTTGTGTAGTCCATGTTTAATTTCTTTTTAGAAAACCACGAGGTAGAAAATAAGAATCTTTAGTTAAAAAAATAAAAAAGAATCTTTGCAAGAAAAAGGCGTAAACACGTTGATATATGTAAGTGGATAATACAAACGACAAACCCAAAAAAACCGGTTCATTGTAATAACCCATCTAAATGGTTTTGAAAGGTCCCTAAATGGAGTGTAGGCATTAATCTCCTCACACTATAAAAAGACAGCTTCTCTACTCATCACCACAAGAGTCTTTCACCGTTGTTCTTGATTACCATGACAAAGAGTGGTTCGAAACCAAACCCAAACCCTGTCGAGAACAATGCGGAAGAGATTCATTACAGAGGTGTGAGGAAGCGTCCATGGGGAAAATATGCAGCTGAGATCCGAGATCCGTTTAAGAGAATCCGGGTCTGGCTCGGTACCTTTGACACTGCTCAACAGGCGGCGCGTGCCTACGACGCTGCAGCACGTGAGCTTCGCGGAGCGAACGCTAAGACGAATTTCCCGACACTCCTTGAGCTTCAATTTAAAGGCAGCGGTTACACTCGTGGTCCTAGAAAAAGCAGAACCGTCCACTCGGTCTCTCCCCTGGCGGCGAGACTTGCACCTCTGCATCTCAGGCTCAGCTTAGGTGGCAGTAGCGGCGGCGGCGCATGTTATCCTCAGGTTCCTGTTGCACGTCCTCTTGCTGCACGTCCTCTTGCTGCACGTCCTCCTGTTGCACGTCCTGTTTACTGCTGTAACATGACGGCGTGTGCTACGTGTGGGGCCGAGAGCGAGTCTGACTCGTCGTCTGTCCTTGAGTTCGAGGATGAAACTGAGGAGAAACCTCAGCTGCTCAACCTGGACCTTAACTTCCCTCCTCCGGCGGAATAGGTCGCTTCTCCAGACAGTGCATGCGTCGGGTCTTCTAAATTAAGAGAAAGTGCGTTCTCCTATGATAGTATCTTTATTTTTGTTTCTGTCTAAAAATTATATATTACCCGTTTTATAAGAATATCGTGATGGTTTAATAAGTTGACATGGGAAGATCGATGTATATAATATGAACGTGTAACAGAAGGTATAAGCTTTTGTTATAATCTTTTTCTTTCTGCAAGGATAAGAAAAAGAAAAAAAGAATATAATTATTATAGTAGTTTTGGTCGTGCGGTCGTGTTACAAATACTTCTTAATAGTGATAATTATAGTTGTATTATTCTATAAAATGAAAATAAATAAAATAGTTATCGTCGTCCTTGAAAACAATGGACCAATTAAGTGTTCTGCACTGCACACACGCACCGGTCGTGGGAGGACCCCACTCTTTGGCTGCGGTGAGGAACACTTCTTTACGCCTATGTCATTTTCATGGGCCCTACTGTTCATAGTTTGGTCGACCTTTTGACTTTCTGAGTTTGCAGAAATTAAATTAACTTAAAAGACTAATCCGACTATTTAACAAGTTTGGAATATTGAAACGATCGCGTTTAAGGAGGTTAAGATGATGAGGCGGTTTCAAAATGAGAGACAAGGAAGGTGCGATCTGATTGGATTCTTGTCCCCAAATTTGGTATCAAAAACGTATAAGCAGTTAAGCACTATCGCTTTGATCCAACGGCCAGCGTCTTCATCATCACCATCTCCACGTGGATGAACATAGTAACGTTCTCTACTTTTTTTTTTGAACACAGTAACGTTCTCTTTATTTTTGGCTTTTTGGAATTAAAAAAGAATGAAGCTACAAAAACCAGTAGAAAAACATTTGCATTCTTATCACTATCAGTTCATTTTTCTCTGTGACATATTACTAATATTTTACTATTAATGGTATGAGAGTGACGTTGCGTAAACACAAAGCCAGTCACGTTTTCTTTTTACTATTTAGGGTGTTCAGTTGTATTCATTTTAGTTTAAAATTTGTAAGTTTAGTTTTCTTTTAGTTTAAAATTTACATTTTTTTCACTTTCAAAATCGTTGATATAATATTTTATTAAAACATTTTCAATAACAAAAAGACGGATGTATCAATAGAATAATAGCAAAAAAGGAGGATAATAGCCTTAGAACAAGAATTAAGTTACATGAACCAGATACTTAAACGACTAAGGAGAACCCGTTATAGTGATAAACCACTCGCATTGTCAGCAAACCAAAAATAGTAGAAGATCACAAGAGGTTTTCAACCAATTTCTGTTATGGAGTGTTAATGCTCCACTAATGCCATTTATATATACTACCTTTGATCATTATTGTTGACACTGATTCAGAGAGGCAGAAAAATTAAGACGTTTAATATAAGCACTTCTATATTGAAATCAACTATTGTTGTACTTTTAGTAGTTATAGAATTACAAAGCATAAATCATGTTTGCTAACACAAATATGTGAAAAAAAAAACAAAATGCGATTCATATATACAGCTCCCTTTCAGAAAGTAGGAATGCATGCGGCTGAGAATCAGGAACGTATGAAGTGTAAGTGGACTTTCTTTTTTAAAAGCTAGTAAGTGGACATGAAACACAGAATTCGTATATACGAAGTTATGTCGAGGTCTTTAAAAGTTGAATATTTTAAATTTAGCACTAATTATATTCATGTCACGTCACTCGGGTGCTGGCACGACCGTCGACCAGGCAAAATGCATCTTGTATATATAGTGTCCGTCGGTTCTCCTTCCCACTTTAGCGTTGTTGTCGATCGTTGTTTATTGAAATTGTGTGTCAGTTTCATTTCTTATCGCTAATTCTATAAATGGATACTTACAAGCTGAAGTTTAAAGTAGTTAAAAAAAAGAAGTTTAAATTAGTTACTGGTTATCGTTTGTTTCATGTTTTTTTTTAATCTTCTTTATCGTGGAACCAATTACTTGGTTTTTTACAAGCTGGCCGGGTGTTAAAACAAAAAAAGTTTTACAAGCTGTCACAAACATCTTTGTAAAACTTTTTATTCATTCTTGAAATGATATTTATTTTTTTAGCAAAACAAATTTTACACTCTTTAACAGAAATAAATATTTTGTTTATTTCAAATGTGCATTCAAAGCCATTTACGTTACAGATTTAGGCTACAATCCAAAAATAAATGGGTTTGCGTGAAGGAAGTGTAAAATATTTCCAATCACTCCAGACACGTCGGTTGAGAATTAACTTCAGTTTAACTGGGTCACACATACAAACTCTGGTGTTTGTTTTGGTGCGGCCTCCAGTCACGTGGACGATAACGGCGGATACAAAACGCCGTTTTTGAACTCTGTGACTGTGACTATATGGTTTTAATAAAGTAACATTAAGAAAACTCTCACTATGAACACCCGCAACAGATGGTTCTAAAAGAGAGAGAGAGACGATTGAAACTCGTGCCAAAGTTCGAGAGATTCATTTGAATGATGTCATTCTACCATTATTTCATTCTTGTTTTGTCATTTAAAATTTTAAATAAATAATAATATTATCATGAGATGTTTAAGGAGGTCATTTCGTTTTTGAGACTTTGACCATTTCTCTGGTCGAAAGGAACTCACTTACTTATCTACGTATTTCTTTTTTGGTAACAAGAGATAACACTTTTGGTGTTAGCTCCGAACATTTGACAATATGATCAAGCATTCCCGTATCAAAATTATTTACACAGTTGTTCCCGAATTGATACCAAAAAGAAAAAAAAACAACAAACAAAAACGTATCATGTTAACCAAGGTATGTGATGGGATTTCATGAGCCTAAGGATCCCAAAATGGTAGGAATAGTGCCGGCCAACATCACAAAACTATTGTTGCCAGAATATATACATCATTCTCGGTGGGAGTTCAATACAAGAAACGTTATGTGATTTGGGAGAGCTGGGTTGCGGGTCAAACCCGCTCCGCTGACCCGCCAACCCGCGGGTAAACTGATTTTTTTACTCAAAAAATTTGACCCGCTTAACCCGCAAGAAGAAAATATGAAATCCGCACCTGCCCCGCTTAAACCAGCGGGTGATCCGCTAGACCCGCGGATAATATTAATAATATTAAAAATTATTAATTTAAATATTTTTTATTAAAAATAACAAGAAAATTTAATATTTAAATATTTTTATTAAAAATAACAATAAAATTTAATATTTTAAATAATTTTTATTAAAAATAATAAATACTAATCTATTTATAATTAAAATTAAATTATTTTTAAAAAAATTTCCATTTAAAAATAATATTTTAAAAAAAATCTTTTTTTTTAGTTTTTGCGGGTTGGCGGATACCCGCACTCAATTTTGGCTGACCCGCACCCGCCCCGCATAAAAGTCACTCAACCCGCACCCGCATCCGCGAACCAAAATTTTCAAATCACTCATCTCGCACCCGCTCAAATGGGACGGAGCCCGCGGATAATGATTCATATTCCCAGCACTATTTGGGAGCATAACGTAAGTGAGACATGGACATGATACCTTCACTCACACCTCTCAAGGTAACCAAACCACCAACAATTATCTCTTGTTTTGCAGTAAAAGAAACACACAAACCTATAAGGATATGAGGAAGAAGAGTGATATCAATTAGTTGACGAATAATGAGTTATAGATGAATGAATGGTAAAAGAGTGATTGCATTGCACAGATAAAGGCAAGCCCTTAATTATACAACTAAGAATATGCTTCCTCTCGAAAAAAACAGGAAGGAATAATAAAAAATAAAGATTAAAAAGATCCCAATAAAAAGAAAAAAAGAAAGGGGAAATTTTACTTAAAATTCATAAATACACCCATCTTCTGCTGAACAAATAAATTATACACATAAGTACCAAAATTCAATGCATCAACCAATGTCAAGACACACAAACACAAACACCAGTCTTATGTTCTCTCCATGTCTCAACTTGGGTTAAGATCACGTGATGTTTGGCCTAGCCATCTGCAAACACGAAGAACAAAAAAAGAAAAGTCATCAATCTGATTTCGATTTTTGAGGAAGAATGTAATGACTCTCATCCTCAGCCAAACCTTGAGAATAAGAATCTTCCAAGTGGGCTAACGTTGGTATTGGAAGCAAACTCTTTGCTTGCTTGCTTTCTTTTGTTTTCTGCATCATTGTTCACTGTCTTACCGAACACACGGATCGCCATGTCTTGCACTTCTTTCACTGACACTTCCTTTGAACTGCATGACAATTTTCAAGGTATATTGACAAATAAGATGACTAATAAAATCTATGCAATTGTGTGTTTCTTTTTTTTACAGCTTCCCTCACCTTCCCAACTGTTCAATCAGTTTGGCGATAAATGCTTCAGAAGAACCAGGCTTTTCTCGTTCCATCTTCACTAAGGCTCTCGAAACTCTGTGTCCAACTGATCCTTTTGAAGTGTCACCCCCAACAGCCTACATCATTCGCAGCTTTTCTCAAAATACGAAAACTTTTTTCTCCAAATCGAAGCAAACTCTTTACTTATTGAGAGAAGGAAGATTGCCCAATGTTCGTCGATTAGAAATAAGGAACTCACCTCTTTCAGGGATGGTAAGAGCAATAGTGACAATGATGCAGATAATGATGCCAATTCAGACTCATCTTCATCATCACTCACTTGTTGCGATCTTATGAGTGGTTTTTGTTTATCAGAATCATCGCGGGAACTTCTGCAACGTAATTATTTCAGGTCAGAAATAAAATGAAAAAACCTGTGATCAGCTGAAAGCTTAGTGTATACTTTACACAAAAACTAACCTCAAATGATCAGAACTATCTTTTGCTTGTTCCCTTCTTTTGTTAACCTTCCCATTACCAAGTCTTTCCCTAGCATTGCTCCTTCTGAAACCTGCTTCAAGTGCTACCTTTGCCTGTAAGAAGAAGGTACAACGAATTGAATGAATGAGTAAGAACACTGGAGACAACTCAAAAGAGAAAAGTATTAATCAAGGTTAAGCAACCTCTGCAAGATTTGCTATGCTATCTTCAGAGGCACTTGAACTTCTTTCTTGAAGCCCTAATCTTGATTTTGGTGTTCGAGGTGATCCAGAATCATCATTCTGCCCACGGACAACAACCGTTCCACTTGTAGAAGCATCATCAAAAGATGTATACCTGCTGGTAGACTACACAAAGCTGTAATTAGACATTAGACATAATAGTTGTTGGAACAGCAAGACAGGGACCAAGGTAGAGCATACAGACTTGATCTTAAGAAAAAAAGGAGAAAGAATTTCCAATACCCCAGAGCTTAGATCACGAAATACTGAAGATGATTGAGAGCTTCTGGGAGATCTTATGACAACAGTTCCAGAACCACTGAGTGATGAATCATCCTAAAATTCAGAATGACCAGGATGAGACAGTGTATGATCTACCAAGTAACGTGAAACACAAGAGGCAAAGGATCTTACCTCTTCTTGACAGTCATTCTGATAAGAATCTCTTTTAAGAAAACCTCCTTCAGAGATTTCGGGGACTGCAGCACCAGAAGTGGAAGACAACTGACTAGCACTGGCTCGTGATGATTTTTGAAAACTCTGATCAGAAGTAACTTCTTGGCGCCTTTCCCTGGATTGAGGAGGCTTCAAAGCTCTAACAGTTCCAGCACTCTGGGAACCCCCAATGCTAAAATCCCACCCGGCATTTTTGATTGTTCTTCCCTGAAAACTGTAACTACAAGTTCTCAGCATGGTGATAACAAGAAATACAGAAGAAATCCCAAGAAAAGACCATTGATCCAACCTAGTTCCAGAAGTTCCATGGCCTCTGTCATCTCTAGCCACTCTAACAGTCCCAGATGATTCAGCCGGAGATTTCGGATCACATGTTGGACTATCTTCGTCCTCTTTTACTTGGTACTTTGGCCGCTCCCTTCAAACAAAAAAAAAAGACAGCATAAGAATTCTTCCTGTCCTGTAATTTCTTTTGGCATAAAGCAGACAGGTAAAAAGGAACAAAGTGGAAAACCATCTACATATCAAAACCGCATATGTATTGTCACACAACCAAATAAGCGGAGAAATAAATCAACACGGATGACGAGAACAAGCATCACCTTATTCTCTCCAGAAGTTTCGGGCTTTTCCTAGCACTCTTTATAAATCTATGTTTGAGAAGTTCTTTGGCACTTGGTCTCTGAAAGTATAAAGGAAGAGTTGCATGAGAGATCTTGGTACGCCGTGTCTGGCAATAAAGAGCAGAGAATGCACTACAAATACCTCAGCAGGAGCCTTTTTCAAGCAAAATGAAACAAATTCCTTCAAAGGACGAGAAAAATGCTCATCTAACTGTGGAGGAAATTTAAAAAAAACGTTAAATATCGCAATCAAGACATATGGAATTATCAAGTTTCCTCTAGAAAATGATGCATTCCAACCATCTAACAAGCTACTGTCGTGCCAAAAATAAAATAAGAATTATGAAACCTGAGGAGGGCTTTCCCGGGGAATGATAAAAAGCACTCTCATAGGATGAAGGTCAGCAAGGGGAGGTTCTCCTTTTGCCATCTCAATCATTGTTATTCCGAGAGACCATATATCTGCCTGGAAACGATTTACCAATCCGACAACAGAACAGAGAAAATATCAGAAAGGATACAAACATGTAAAGTCAGAACATATACACAATATTGGGTTAGCTATAAGAAGTAAAGAAGATGCAAGATACCTTCTCATTATACCCTTCTGAATTTTGAATCACTTCTGGTGCCATCCAAAACGGTGTTCCTACAAATGTCTGTCAATTTTATATTATTAGTAAATGCAGCACAAATAGTTGTATAATAACACTTAACTATCACAGGGAGAGCTACACATAGTAAAGTTATATCCTTCAGCTTTCATGGGATCACGTATGAGATAAAATTATTAACATGTTCGAACATTGGAATCACAAGACTTTGAAAACGTGCACAAAATTATGTGACGTAGTCCACTAAAAGTGCACAAAGCCACAGCGATAAGGGTAGAAAAGTGAATGGAAAGCCTATTTAAAGAGAACTCTAATTCCTCGAACAATAAGCACTATAGATGATGAAGAAAGAAACACGATACTGAACCAGGAGTTTCATTAGCATAATAAGATAAGCACCTTTCTCCTTGAAATTGTCCGGGTTAATTGTGCAGATACACCAAAATCCGCAACCTGAATTGTGTGAAAGAAGTTGGCGATCAGAAGTGCAACTAAACCACTCGGACATATAAGAAACTTACGAATTTAATGAATTGAGTTTCAGAAGTAGAGCATACCTTAACATCTCCATTCTCGGACAACAAAATATTAGCGGCTGCAAAATAGGAAAAAGAAAACAATTTTTATGCAATAAGCGACAAGAACACAGTTGGATCAAGAAAAGTCACAAGATTTTGAAATATATTAGCAGAGCAAAACCTTTGATATCTCTGTGGATCTTTCCTTCAGTGTGGAGATATTCAACAGCATGAAGTAAATCCCGCGTAATACAAGCAATTGAAATTTCATCCAATGGATGCCCTGGTTGTAGCTACACTCGTAAATCACAAAGAGGATTATAATTTGCACCAACAAGTATAGAGTAAGAAGTGCACAGAGATGTGTGAAATAACGAACCAGGTCAGCAACTGAGCCACCAGCCATATATTCCATGATGATCCATAACTTGGTCTGGTGGAGGTAAGAACCATAGTATTCGGTAATGTATGGGCAACGGCATTGTGACAATACTGAAATTTCCTGCGGTTAATAACAGAACGTGAACATGACGAGCTTGCATTGCTAATAATTACCAAAAAATTTAAGTTAATCCAAGAAAATACCTTCTGTATATCTTCAATCTCGTCTTCTCTGCCAGATATGAAGTAAAAGGTCTAGTTAGTAAACTATAGCTATCTCTCACAGTCACAGAAGAAATCAAGTATCAATGAGAAGCGCAATTTTAGTAGAGAGCGAAAAGAATGATATCCAAAAGCATAAGTGAAGACTAGCGAGAAAAATCGTATTGAGAAGGCAGATACTTACGATTCTTCCAGATCAATAACTTTAATGGCAACTTCTTTGTTAAGTTCCGAATCAAACCTGAGAAGCAGATGCAAAAGCTCAACATAAGAATAAGGCAGACACACTGTTTCTAGTCAATACTGATATGAAAGAGAGAAAATTAATGCCACTCGGATTCTCCTAGAAACAAAGGTTGGAATATATAATATATATATATTTCTCGCCAGGAAGATCTCAAATTACATAATGTCAATGAGTTAGATGAACCTAAGTAGCCCCTTCCCCTCACAAAAAAGAAAAAAGAAGCCTCCTTTGAGACCAAGAAGATATAAGATCATCTTACGCTTTGTAGACATCACCAAAGGATCCTCTCCCGATTAACTCAACGTGGCTAAATCTGGCCCCAGCTGCCTCTTGTAAACCGGCAACACCATCCATTTTCTCACTGCAGATTTACGATTAAATTCCAAAACTTGAGATCTATCATTACTAAAGTTTGATTGATGATCTAGACATTCATTCAATTGGAAAATCGAGGATCGCATTCAGATTACCTGATGGTTAGACGAAGTCGCTCGAATATAATATACAGAGAGATCTTCTTCCTCTTTTTCTCTCTCCCGAGCACCAAGGAGAGATCGAGAAGAACAAGTGCTCCTCCTCCTTTCCTCGATTTGATTTCCCTTTCTACTACTATGAATATAAACTTCAATGACCCGACCCGACCCAAGTTACTATCCGACCCAAGTTAAAGTGGACCTAATATTAGTGGGCCATAAGGTAGGCCTAACCCAATCCAGAGCAATCAATATTTAGTTTAGGAAAGCACGAAAACAAAAAAGATTATACTCCTTAAGATAGATGATCTTTTATCTTCTTGGTCACAAAGGAGGAAACGAGTAGCACTTGTTCATTACACAAAAGAAAACAAAAAGGAGAAAAGAAGACATATTTCGTCTGGGTTTGTCGAGGCAGGTTTGGAAAGTCAAACGGATTCTGATCGGGTTGATATTTTGTGGGAGGTTTCTTTAGTCAGTGGGTTAAAGGTTCACCGAAGGAGTTTAGATTACAACTGTTGGATTTTCTGTTGTCTGGGTTTTAGTGAAGCTGATCGTCATAGTTATTCATCAGTGTTGTCTTGAGTGTTTGGTGAATCTGACTGTTGGATCTTCTCTGATTGAGCTGAAATTTGGCAGAGGTGTCATTGATTTGTTCATCTTGGATTTGTACGGCGGGATTAGTCTCCGGTTGCCGGAGTCCTAGTAAGCTGAGGTCGTCTTGTGGCTGCCTGTTTTGAAGCTTTGGTGTTGCTCTCTTGTTGTTGTTGTTGTTCTTGTGTTGGAGATAACTCTTTGTAGCTAGAGTCTCTGAAGGTGTTGAACACGGAGGACGTGGTTGTACTCATACCCATTTATATAGCAGATTTTTGAGTGGACTACGGTCCTGTTGGTTTTCTCTTCTCACATCGAGGAGGTTTCCAACGTAAAAATTGCTTGTCTCATTTAGTTATTTCCCATGTTCGGAATCGCGCTAGGTGTGAGTCGAGCGGTTGGTCTGGACCTAGCGAGTTGGAAAAAAATCGGAGATAATTTTTTAATGATTATTCAATTTTCTGATAAATTATAGATATGAATAGGTGATTTCCGTTTTTGGTAATGATATTATCTATGGCAAAGTGGTTTCTGAAGCTTAAATATAAGGGACAGTTCGCGAGTTTGATCCCAGTCTCCGACACTTAATTGCAGAGCCGCCACAGCTTTATTCCACCGATTTCATCCGTTTCTTTTGCGTTTTTCTTGATGTTTATACTTAATATTTATAGATTTAACATCTAGAAACTCGATTATAAGCTCAAAACCTCAAAAAACTTGAATTTTTTTGAGGACTCCGAGTTATTGGCCGAATAAGACGAAATTGCCTCGCTCAACCTCCGCCTAGTGTTTCTCCGCCGCTTAATCGGGCGGTGCGGCCGCTTTTTAGAACTTGGGTTATTTCTTATATTATATGTTTCTATCGTCGAAGTATTTTTGTCACAGGTTTACACAAGGTCAGGGAAACACGATCATATATTCCGCTGTGCCATGTTTTTTCCAACAAAGTGGTATCAGAGCCAGATTTTAGAGCTTTGGGTTTGATAACTTTGGGTTATTGTTCGCTTGTGTGAATGATAGAGAATATGGGCATGATGATAAGATTGAATTGTGCTAATTACTATCATCTATGGAAGGGAAAGATGGAAGCTCTGCTATTTGTTAAAGAATTCCATGTTCCAGTCTTCGAGGAGAAGAAACGTGAAAAAAAGACGGATGAGAAGTGTAAGTTGCTGCATCACCAAGTGTATGGGTTGATAAGGCAGTGGATAGATGATAATGTTTTGCATCATATTGAGATTGAGACGGATGCTCGTTTTTTTGTGGAAGAAGCTGGAGCAGTTGTATGCTAGGAAGACCGTAAATAACAAGATGTTCATGCTCAAGAAATTGATTGAGCTGAGGTATCAGGAGGAACTCCAATAACAAATCATTTGAATGTGTTTCAGGGATTGCTCAACAAGTTGTCTGATATGGGCATTAAGTTTGATGATGAGATTCACGGTCTGTGGCTTCTCGGTACTTTACCTGATTCTTGGGAGGTTTTCAAGATGTCTCTTTGTAACTTCGCGTTGGAAAGTGTTATTTTGATGGATTCAGTGAAGAACATTGTTCTTAATAAGGAAGCAAGAAGGCAGTCGAATGCTAGCAGTCCGCGTTCAGATGTCTTTATTATTGAATCATGGGGGAGGAGTTCGAATAGAGATCCCAAGAAGGACAAGAACAAGAGCATGAGAAAATATGATAAATTCACTAATAATGAGTGTTATTTATGTCATAAGAAATGGCACATGAAAAATGATTGTTGGAAGTTGAAGAACAAGCAACAAGAAAATCAAGAAGAAAAGGTAGATCGGGTGACTGTCACCGAAGATCAGCTTCCATTCTTCTTGAGGGTGATGCCATTAATGTCGCATCTCAAGACACCAGCTGCGAGATTGATGGTGGAGCTACGACTCATGCAACATCACAGCGGGATTTGTTTTCTACCTATACCACGTGTAACTATGGCTATGTGAAGATGAGAAATGATGTGATGGCTCAAGTTGCTGGCATTGGTGATATTTGCTTGGAAACTATTCTTGGGACTAGGTTGGTTCTTAAGGATGTTAAGCATGTTTCCAATAAACTTCAAAACAAATATACCAAACCAATCACATCAACTAAAACTCAACGACACATACATCGAGTCAGTTAAACAAATACAAACTACATGACCAGCTATTTAACAATTTACAAACTTACTTTCGCAACGACACATACATCGAATCAGCTAAACAAATACAAACTACATAGCCAGCTATTTAACAATTTACAAACTTACTTTCACAACGAAGAGACGAAGACGACAACCAAGATCAGTAAAATTATCTAAACAAAAAAAAACAGAGTAAGTTATAAACACTGATAAATACAACTAACAATGATTTTTGTTTACATATTACCCATCAAATAAAAGATAAACAAACACATCCACAATAGAAGATACAAGAGACAATCTCGAAAGACACAAAGGCGGCAACAACAGCTCCACTGGCTCACTCCTCTTGTCTTATTAAAATATCTTACATGTCCAATGTCAACATGCCAATGCTATTTTCTTCTTATGAGAAATACATAAATTCGTTTAAAACTCATTAAAGTCCAAATACTCAGAACTGTCACTCATTTTATAGTTATTTCTACAAGTCTTTATGTATTTGTTTTAAAGGTCCGGTAAGAGCAACATGTTTAAAAATAAAATAAAAACATATAACAAACATAATAAGGATAATAAAAATTATTGCTTAATACACACAACTTACACAACTAAACTCGAGAAAAAATACTCAACAACTTTAATATAATTTATGTACTCTCAACAGTACAAAAAAAAAATTAAAAAAATAAACAAATAATAAGTCTCAGTGACACAACAAACAACAACACGAACTATATCAATCACATTACTAACACAATTTAGTCCTTCATAAGTGGAATAACAATGCATACACAATTCATCATCACAACTATAATCCTATAACAATAAAAAAACTTGAAAAACAACTCAAAACGTAAAATTCACAACTACAATAACCCTAGCAAATATTGAAATAAAACAAGAACTCTGTCCATAACTCCGCGCTTGCGCGGGAGCAATATCCCTAGTATTTATAGGTGTACAGTTGATATTGTTCAGGTTTTCTTTAAGATTCTAAGAGCATCCTTATTGCTAGGACCAAGATGAAGTTTCTTAGGATAGTTTATTAATATATGTAGATTAAGAGATGAAGTTAAGATACTTGCGTAAAAGTGGAGATTATTGGTAGATACTTTTGTTGGTTCTTAGTTAAATAGAAAATTTAATTTTTTTAGTAAGTTATTTGTGTTTAAAATAAAACATATAACATTAAAATAGAAAACATAAGAAAACTACAAAGTTGAAAAAAAAATTACAAGGTTGAAAAAAAAACATTAAAAATGCAAAAAAACAATTTTTTTATTCAATTCATAAAAACTTAAACATGAAATGTTAATTTTCAGTCCTAAATTGATCCCATATATTTTTGATCAAATCAAGTTTTAATTGTTTATGGACTGGTCTATCCCGAACTCTTACTCGACGATCAAGTGTATTGAAAAGCTCAGTAGGCATCTTGACGCAAAAAGAAAAATCCCCATCTTGAAACGTGTCATCTTGAGTCTCTGTACGTCGTTCATCTTCGACAATCATATTATGGAGTATGATACATGCTCTCATAATATTTGCTATCTTGGATTTGGGCATGAAATCGCCGGCGAAATTTTGGGATGACGGAAGAAGAAATGAGAAGAACGATTGGGATTTCAATTTTGCCACCTTGTCGGCGTCGAGAGAGTTCGAGAGAAGAAGAAATGAGAAGAACGAGAGAGACACTCCTTTTTCGTACACAAACCCTAGACCCAACTAACATGTGACACCTGCCCCTGAAAGACGAGTCCGAGAACTTCTTAACTAAGAAATGAGATGGCCCTTTTGCAAATGTTTTCAATATTTTTCATTTTTATTTCGACCCATAATAACTAAGAAATGGGCTTAAGATATGGCGATAACCATGCTCTAACTAATTTTTTTTATCAAAGTAAAATACATAGATGACGTTGACAAAAAAAAAAACATAGATGACAACTGTGAGAACAATTGTTAAGTATTGGTCTTTTAATATGTCTACAGGAGAGCAAGCGTAAAGATGCAAGGCTTTTGCTCTTGTGTTCATAACATAGAGAAACCTCCCTGCAGCTGGAAAGAATTCGTCAAGGTTTACTCGCCCGTTCTCCTACTTGTATTCATGAGCGTTTTTTCTTGTTCTTAT
Organism: Brassica napus; assembly: GCF_020379485.1. Lineage (NCBI taxonomy): Eukaryota > Viridiplantae > Streptophyta > Magnoliopsida > Brassicales > Brassicaceae > Brassica > Brassica napus. The sequence continues at coordinate 28,723 of NW_026014922.1, forward strand.
TCGTTCTTGATAATCTCTTCTTCTTATAAGACCTTAGGGTTGACATGACTGAGCGTTAATAGTATTAGCTTTAGTGGGATTGAAAAGGCTACGAGCTTGATGTGTTGGTGAAATGACACAAAGAGAGTGTTCCTTGACATGATTCTTTGTGTCATTGCACCACACATCAAGCTCCAAATCGTTGAGCTTAGCAGAACAATTCAAGAGTAACTTTTGTTTCTAAATTAAACAAATTTCGATTACTTGTGCTCCAAGCTCCATCCTTTGATTACATTTCATGTTTAATTTTTTTTTTTGAATTACCAGGATGTTCAGCCGTAATCACCAATGCCCGAAACACACATCATGTATTAATATTAGTTTCGTCCTAACGGTCAATCAAACTGGGGATCTGTGAATGGTCAGGATCCTTTCCAGTTGAGCTAATGTCGACCTATGGTCATGCTTAATTTTTTTTCCTGCCTGTCTCCACTTTACTACTAACGATTTTGAATAATTTATTTGTTGATTCAAAATCTGGAGATGTTCCACGCCACCTAACTGATAATAGTCGTTGGTTATTAAAATCAAGAAGCCATGTATAGAATGAGTCTAGGCAAAATCTAAAGCAATACTATTTCTAAGAAGACATCTTATTCTTGGCTCTGAAACTTTAGTGATCGTCGGTTAGTCTCTTGTGCTTTTGGATAACTCACACTCCTTACTCAAATATGTATTGAAAACCTTTTACCAATTAGCATGACAAATCATCTTCAAAACATACATGGCACACTAGACTTATGTAGAATAAGGTTAAGCCAAAGTCTTAGCATATCCATTAAATACATGGAGGAGTGGTAGTTATTACTTATTTCTCTATACTATACCAGGAGTCAATACCATGACTCAGCTGATTTTTAACATTGTAATAGGTACCACAATTTCAGATTCTTAGAGATATTTTAGATGACAGAAGAGAGAGAGAGCCAACAGCATCTCTATCTATCTAATCTGTGGTCGCTTGAATGATGAGTTGGACATAGGAAGTGTCATCTCTACCCTTGATCTTTCTTGATTTTGCATCACCTGACTAGTTACTCCTCTTCGACCACCAGCCCCTTCTCCAAAACTCTCACCAGAGCTCTTCCTCCGCCTCTCGTTGTGTCCAGCTAAGCGTCTCCGACAGCTTCTTTTAGCTTCATCAAACTCTGGGAGCTCGTGAAACCTGTTTCAAACCATTCAAAGTTACAGCAAGTGTGTGGGCTAATAAAACTCAGCAAAATTTTGTATGGTACCTGCTGCATTGTTGACAGAAGCGTTGTTTAACGCCTGCGAGATAGACAGAAGATGCCTTTGCATGAACTTCGCACACTTTGTGTCTCCGGTGATACTGTTTAGCCTCTTTCAAGTCAGTTGTGCATCTATCTACTTGACAAAGCCGCGATGAGACACGGTTGCTGCTAGATCCTTTAAACCTATCCATCACTCCTTTCCTCTTCTCTTCCTCTCTCTCAACTTCCTCTTCTCCATCAGTATCATTCTCTAATTCTTCATCCGCATGGTAAGTTGACATAGGAGCCTTCTTTTTCAGATACCCTAGTCCTTGTGCTTTTTTGCCCTCCATTTCTGGAGAGAAACTTAAAGCTCTAGTCTTATTGGAAGCTCTTGTAGGCTAAGAAATGTTGAGGAATGAGACTTGGTGATATTGTTGACGAGGTTGAAGCATTTTGAAGTGTCTAAAAGGTGAAGTAAAGTTGGGTCATGGACCACTGGGTTTTTGTATGCTTCTCTGGTGGAATAAGTGCATGATTACGTTGATAAGCTACCTCAGAAAAAAAAAGAGAAAAATAGATTAGATAGATTGGGTATAGAAACTCATAAGATGTTTTTGACAGTTTTCATTTGTTTGTTTTTAGTTATAGACTTTGGTTTATAGAAGTATGACATTTTCATTTGTTTGGTTGTTTCAGACCATTTTATCTTGAAGATATCATTGGTTGCCTTAGAGAAGATGTTTTTATTGGCCTGCCACTGTATGCAATAGTACATACGGTCCATAGTTTACACATGGACTTAACTCTTTTTCTTTTTTTTGGAACACACACATGGACTTAACTCATAAACCAGTTTCTTCTGTTCTTTAGGAACCAAACAAAAGTCTTATCAATTATTTGATGTGACTCTTGAATTCCTTTTCTTGCTGCAGCAAACCTTGAGTATTCTTTTGCTAGGCACAAATCTTAGGATTTGCTCTCTTGTTGGTTTTGCGTTTGATCGTGTTTACTTGATGTCATAAGCATGATGATGTATGTTAGATGTGTCTGGACCAGGACAAAAAATAGAATAGATGCTTGCTTATATACGATTCTCTTCTTCTTTTTTTTTTCTGCTAGGATTTATTGTCACCACTGCTTATATAAAGACTAGGATCGGCCCGCCCTACGGGCGGGATGTAAATTTTAAATAATTAAAACAGTTATATATGAAACTTTACATATTAGTTTGATTCTGTATATGTTATTGTACGTGGAGACTAAATAAACCAAGTTATTTGTATATATTATTATTGTTTGCGTAGAATTATGTATTATTTTGAATCAATGAGTAGATCGCAGGAAAAAATCTTAGGGGTTTCTTACTTTTTTATATTTTTTCTGTATATATTGTGTATTAAATCTTAGTAATGAATATAAATTAATATACATTTCGTTACATTAGAATATGGGAAGAATATATTTTAACCTAACAGTATTTTGGATGTACAAATTTGTTATTTGTTTTTTTTTAACTATCACTATTATATTTATGTGTATCTAGTTATGTTAGGATAATTAATACTATATGGATTATATTTTATGGGGCTATATATTTTGTATGAATAAGCTAGTACGAATAAAACTAATTGTGTTGATTTATTTGACATATATTTGTATTTTGTTGTATGAATAATGTAGTAGATATATTCCATGGATATACTAAATCATTCGAAACACAGTAAACATGTATTATGGACCCTGTATTTGGTAACCAATAATTTGACGTATGTGTAAGTGTTAACATGCTGTTTTTTATTAAACCGAGAAATGTAAAACTCTTAAATATGACGGAGTCGTCTATACCGAAATCTAGGTGGTATAGACTGATGATACAAATTATGACTCAAATCTATACCGAAGAACTCTCTTTTTCCTCTGCTCTTGTCACTCATGTTGGTTCAGATGGTGTTTGTCTCTCCTTTTACCTCCAGACTTCATATATATAACAAACACACAAATGCATGCAACTTTAAATCCAAAAAGAAACGGGTCCGTGATTGACACCAAAAAAATTTGAAGCGGACTATATGTTAAACCATACTAAACCAAAGAAGGCTGTATCTCCCTCCAGAACATAACCCTAAATGTATGACAGGAAACTTATATTTACAGGTTAGTGATTAACTCTGTGAGAATCTCCTAGTCATGTCACGGTTTTCATGCATGTGGCAACTGGTAAACGTAAATCAAAACTTGTAAATGGTCAGCGCCTTTCCTATCGAAACTGGTGTACCACTTAAAGAAGGGCAATAGAGATGGTTAGTTGTGTACTTAAGAAAAAAAAAAGAATATTATTGCTTAAAGATAATTTTAGACAATAGTTCAGAAAAAAATAGAAGAAGATAACTGTAAAACTTCAGTAAAAAAAAGAAGATAATTGTAAACCTCGATTGTGAAAGCAAAGCTCTAAGTTTTTAACGTGACGATATAAACAAACTCCTTGGTTCTTACGAAAAGATGAGAAAGGGAATTCAAGTATCAAGACGTTCCATCAACCTGAAGAATCTCAGTGTCAAGATCTTAGCCAATGACTCTCAGTAATTGAATAGCATGAAAAGTAACAGACTAAAAATGATAATGGAACTCATTACAGCAGCTATATGAAGATACAAAAACAATAAGTATGATTCCCATATAATAAAAGCTTGAGGAAACTACGAAAGGAATTCGGCTAATTATCTACTATAAGTTAACAAAAGTATAATAATACCAGTTGAAGTGAATCCTGGTTTTGGTGGTTTGCATAGGATCTAACTCTTTCTTCAAGCATAGTTTCACATCTAGTCACACCCAGCAGACTACGCTCAGCACAGATCCCACCTAATACTGAGAAGATCAACTTATTATCTCTGAAAATATCACTGCGTTAATGCGTATAAGTTGATTGTTTTTACTTTTACCTGAGATTTCAGGGATGGTAAGACATTCCAGAACCTTAAGGTCGCATCTCCTCCTTCAGTTACAATCGTCTTTCCAACAGGTGAGGCCGCAAGGTACAACAGGTTCTAACAGTTTCAAAATTTAAAGGATCCATTTCCTTGAGCTTTTGCATGCAGCCTTTACTGTGAGGATCGAAGATACTCCAAACGAAGTTATAAACTTCAGAAAAATCAGTTATAAACTCCAATCACTAAAATAACGTCTACCATAAAATAAAAACTTAGAATCATGTCTGCAATTGTTTGAATAATTACCATACATTTAGCAAGCTTGATTCACCGTTCTTGAACATTGGGAATCTGATGGTCTTCTGCTTGACCTTCCTAAACCAGATGCTGAAGGAAGCAATTGTTGAGAAAGCAACTCGACTGGATGAGAGATGAAGATAGAAGATGTTTCAGTTATTAATCACCTAAATACTGAGTATACTCGATGTCAAATACACCTTGGATAAGAATATTGACTCACCTTAACGTCCACCATGAGCAATCGATATCTAGATGAGTATTTTGGAGATCGCGATTCCCAGAAGAGACATACTAACATATTTATAACCGATACTGCCGACGGAAACTACGGAAATGAAGATCTCGTAGTTGGCGTCTGAATTAATGGGATTAAAGACGTAAAAAAGACGTACAGAAACGGGTAGGACACTCGACCGGCACCGTCTCCGCTAAGAACACACCTGTTCATCACCACAGATTAGGGTTTGCGCAGTAAGGTGGTAGCATGGCCGAAAACAAAGAACGAACTTAAGCCCAATCTTTAGACAAAGCCCATCTGATTTCCAAGTTAATGAATCACTGCGTTTTGATAAAACTGGACACGTGTCAACCGCACAGAACTCGAATTTGTGACATGGAATCCCATGTGGCTTCACCAGGAGAGAATCAACTCTTCTTTATATAATTAGATTCTTTGTAGAAGTGGGGAATTACGGATTGAGAGATGAATATAGAACAATGAGATTACTTTAATTAAAAGGTTGATCCAAACAGACATCTTGAACCTGAAAGAGATTTGTTTTGAGTTTTTTTTTTTGGATCAATTTTTGTTTTGAGTTTAAGGTTATTTTTACCTGCTTAAAAGTAACAATATCTCTCAGTTTAGATTTTTTAACAGTGTGTTGTGTTGTGGAGGATTCATCGCTGACAGATTCCACTAACTACCTCATAACTATGAATTAATAGAGTCACTGAAACAAATGAATGTAACTTTGAATCTTTGAGTTGAACAGCTAAAGAAGTAGTAGCAAACAGATAAGTTGTTTTACTTACTCTTTCACCGGTTGACTGATAAACTTTGTCATCATCTTTTTTACAGTTGAACTTTTGTTTTCTTGGTGTTGAATTATATATCTGACTGAAACTGGAATACTAATTACTGGTTAGTGAAAGAGACAAGACACAAAGGTTTCACATGCCACATTGTACTCTCTCCCAGACGGAACTTAGTTTTTTTGTTTTATTTTGCAAAAGCTGCATTTGTTGTTTCTACAGAACTGAACATGTAAACTTGTCTCTATGAGTTTCCGGTTTGGTTTGGTCTGGTTAGATGATTAATTATTCGGTTAGAATTGTAGTTTATCTGGTAAACAAATAAAAGTATATGTAATTCAATGATGAAATTTGGATTCGGTTTGAGTTAGCTTGGTTTTAAAAGCATACACACTCTCTGTTTCTTAAAAAATGGCATTTTAACATTTTTTCTTGTTACACAAAAATATCATTTTAGAATTTCAAAGCAAATTCTATTTAATTTCTGCTTAATATTAATTGTAAACTGCATTGATCTTATAAATAATTTTATTTATCTCAAATAGAATTAGTCAAATATGTGTTATTAATAAAAATATAAATACATTTTAATCATTTTTTAGTCTGTATAAAAAATGTTAAAGTGACATTCTTTATGAAACGAAAAAAGAGTATAACTGATTGGTTCATTTTTGGTTTAGTGAAAATGATTAATTGTGGTATTAATGGACTCTATTTGTCCACTTGTCACATCTCCTTCACAAGGACACTGTATAACCAATAGATAATATTCATCCGTTGCACAAAAAAAGATAATATTCATCTGTTTCATTTTAGGTATCGTTTTAGATTTGTGCATAAAATTAATAAATATTTAATATTTAATATTTTTAAAATAAAAACATCGTTAACTATACATCTAACCATATTTAAACCAATAGATAAATAAACTGAAGAATATAAAGAATTATATATCATATAAAATTAAAAAAAATTGTATTGAAATTTGAAAACATCATCTAATTTGAAACGGAGGGAGTAATAAATAACAATAATGGTTCGTTATATGTTAACGTTCATTTGATTTTCTTTGGTTGGAAATGAAATTTTAATATAAAAGTAATTCCCTAGAAAGCTTCTCTAGTAAAATGTTTTTTTTCCTCTATATAAATTCATTCATACTCATGCAAACAATCCAAAGTTCAACCACAAAATAAGCTTCACATAAGAGCAGAGCAAAGCATCCTGCTAATAAAATAACAAAGCAAAACCAGACTTCTCATATTTTCAAGTGTCCATTTCCAACTCTTCATTTTGGCCAATATTATAGAATCAACCTGAGTATATGACCTTCAGCTGTGCATGAGGAGTTGGCCATTCTCGTTTCGGACCACCCATGGCCATGATGCTCCTGTTAATCTTTTTGCTGCTGACCAGAAAAACCAATGTTGCATTTGACTAGTAAAATGTTTGACATTCAAGTTTTGGACTATCTAAAAAGAATAGTAAAAAACAAAGATTCCAGAATGTGACACCCCGAAAAGAAGATCTTTTAAATCCACCAACATAAGAATATATGACAACTGAATAATTTATTTATTTGATTGGATCTCAGTCATATAGAAGAGTCCATGGGGTTGATATCTGCATTAGGCACGTGGGTTTGGTTTATTCGGTTAGTTCGGGTGGTTAGTTCAAAATTCAGTTCGTTTGGGTCAGTTGAAATTTTACCAAAGTAAAACGAAAAAATTTGGTTCAGTTTTGGTTAATTTGATTTCAAAAATTTTACCGAAGTTTTTGGTTATGCGGTTAGTTTAGTTAATTTTCAGTTCAAATTTACTTATTTTGAAATTTTTTTACTAATTTCTTTGGTTAATTCGGTTATTTTGATTCGGATGTTGGTTCAGAATTTCAGTTAGGATTGGTGTTGTTTGAATTTTTTTTTAGAAAACCGAATTAACCGAGCAAAACCAAAAACCAAACTTTTTCTAGTTTCCGACCCGAACTTTCTAACCGAACACCAAACTTTTCGGGTCGGTTCGGTTTGGGTAATAGCCGCAGGCCTACTGTGCATGTTGCAGGCATTCAAACGTTTTTTTTTTAAATGGTTGGATCCTTTTAGTAAAGATTCTTCTCTGCATGATTTCCTTTGTTCCCCCGCGTCGTTCTTTAGACGTTACCAAACAAAATGGACGTAACTATCCGTAGGACCGTAACCCAACACTCCAATATATCAAAAGATGCCTTTGTTTTCTTTAAGAATTCAAACTATATATGTTTTGCTCATATCAATTATATTATGCCACGTATCAGGATCTGTTTGGATTTGCCAAGAAAACAAAATTATGTATATGGTTAACGCTAAATATAAAATAACTTTTTTCAAAAAAAATTTTTTGAATTTTTTATAAATGATTAAATCCCCTAGACTATATTTGCGAATTGATTTTGCCACATGTTTTTTCTACAATCAATTTCACAAAACAAATATGACATGACTACTGAAATTGATGACATATCTTATAGCTTAATATGACATGGACAATTGTATTTAATGTTAATTTATATTTTTGGTAAACTTTTCAAAATATGGTACTAACTCATATATTACATTTAATGTCAATTTATATTTTTGGAATTTTTTTTAAAATATAGGAATAACTCATAAATTATTATTAAAATAAATATATTCAAATATGGTACTATAAATTTCGAAATATAATTTAATTATATATTTTCAAATTATACAATTTTATTACTAAAATTTTCAAAATTGTATACAATTTTTATAGAAAATTAGAAACATTTAATCGTAAAATCATTATTTTCTTATATATCTACAAATTTTATAAATATTGTTTAATTTTAATTTTTGGTAATTACACAACTCTTACAAATCTATTTAATATGTTTAATTAAAATAAATAGATAGAAAAATCTATCTAGGATTATAATTTCAAATATATACATGCATATTCTTAAATATTAATTTTATATTTAATTAAATAAAACTTATATTAAAATGTTGATATGAAAAAGAAAATTTAAAATATTAATAAAATTTTATTTTAAAATATAATTTATATTTATCTGTTAAAAAATATTTTAATTTTTTTTACTGCACATGGTGCAGGAAAACACCTAGTTCTATGGAAATGGTTCTATGGTTCTATTAAAAAAAAATAGTTCTATGGCTTGCTATTTTTTTTTAATTATTCACAATGTATAGAGCCATTTTACATATACATTAAAACTATATAAATTAATAATTTTATAATTATGATAATTTATTTATTTATAGAGTTATCAGTTTAAAGATTCTTTTAGATTGTATTTATATAGTTTTTATTTTCAATTTCTTAGAAAGGAAGAAAATTTGATTTTCACAACAATATATACCAATAAAATTTTGTAAATTTGGATTTCGTCTCTTTTGTTAGATTATTTGATATTTAAAATATGAGAATTACATTTCATAAAATATAAATGATTTTTAGTTTTAATATGAAAAATACATAAAATATTGAAATGAAAAGACATAGATGAATTTATTTTTAAAATAAACATTAAAATATTTTCTTATGTTTATATAAATTGTCTGTAAATTGTATATAAGCAATTATGAATTTATAATTTTAATGGAACCATGTATATATTTAAAAGTTTTCAATTTTGTTTTTTTTTTTAATTGTATTGTCAAATCTTATAGTAATTTAGTTTGAAAATAAAACTTTTAGTTAATTATTGAATATTAATTTATAGAGTTTTTACTATATGTATTATATTTTCAGGGTTGTAGTAGATATGGTTTGTTGATATCAAACTACGAAACACAAGTTAATATTGTGATATATACATATATATCATTTTGAAACTAATAATCACTATCAGTTTCTTCTGATAATTCAAATTCTAATATTAATAATTTAGTTTTTATTTCTTGAATATCTGGTTTATTTTGGAATATTTCGTTTATTTTCTTTTTCATCTTGCATTATGTGAATCTATGTCCAGCTCTTTTACAATTTTAACAGACTAATTTTTGTGCATTTATTGGTTTATATTTTTTTTCTTCTTTGAATGATATTTGATTAGTTGTTTTTTGTCATCTGTGTATTTTATTATTGGTGTATATTACTTTGGTGTATATTACTGTTTGTTTCTACAAAATAATAAATAGAATATATTTGTACAAATACGAAAACTACTACCAAGAATCATGATGACAAACAAATGGAACCTACGAGAAAACTTATGCAACCAAGTGTAATTAAAAGACAAGATTCTCTATCAACCACCACTCAAAGTGTCGACACCACTCAGAAAAAAACACATATTAAAGCACTCAACATGCATCTTCTACGATAAATATCTCTTTTATCAATGAAGAGAGGGATATAAGAGAGACACAAGCAATTAAAGTTTTCAGATTTCAAGCTTTTAAAGTTTTAAAATCTACTTTTGTAATTGATATATTAAAATTTGTACTTTAATCCAAACTCAATAAAACGAGTTTATACTCGACATTTAGCGCCTCTCTTCTTTTAGACTTAAGCCTTAGCAACTCTCGACCTCGGTAAGTACCCTTTTAAAAGGTTAATACTTAGTGTCTGGAAGTATCGAGTAGACTTCACATCATGTATCACTTAAAGACAATATTCCCATTCAAGTATCAACCACGATTCGAAGTGTCGGCATCACTAAGAAAGAGAGACGTATTGAAGCACTCAGCATGCATCTTCTACTATGAATACCACCTCTCTCAACATGGTTTATTTCCTTGTAAAGACCATTTTCTTCTTCTATTCTTCTTATTTCAACATGGTTTATTATTGAATTTTGGATACCTGTATCTAGTGAATTATCCCACCAATTGTTTAATGCTTCATTATATCATGTTACTAGCATAACATATGCTTGTTTATTAGAATTATCTCTAACTTTAAATGTTATAGCGGCCTTCCTCGTTTCTTGAATTAAGTTCATTATTTTATATTCTCAACGTCCATCAATATTCCATTCATATATATCATCTCCAGTTTATACATTATTAGTATATTTATGGTATTTTTCAAATAATAGATCAGGTTGAGTATGTCGTCGATAATAACATTTTATAGATTTTATTTTTTATTCAATTAGTTTCTTGATTATTTTTTCTGATTGTGAGGATGTTTGAATAGAATCATTATCATCTGCATCTATAATATCCATTTATTTATTTTTGTTTAATTTATCAAAATTTGTAGAAATTGATCTAAAATTTCATTCTCATGAAATTTGATTTGTCTAGTTATCGGCTTAAAGATTGGTATGGTTACAAATGAAAATGGATGTTGATTACTTTGGTTAAATTGATCCAGTTGTTATTTTAATTGGCATTTATTTTATTTTCTGTGTTTTCTAATTGTTTAGAAATTGTATTTAATAATTTACTTTGGTAATTATTTTGTTAATATATGATTAAATATCTTGTAGAATTACAGAGTCTTTATCATATTTATTAGCTCTGGTTTTAAAAGATGTGGCTATTATTTGTCGATTTAAAGTATTTATTTTAAAATATTTTAGTGGTGGATGAATTGATTTAATATTATTAACATCTACTTGTTCCCATATTTGACTGAAAGATGAACTTGTATTAATTTTAAATAGATAATTGATATTATGTGTGATTAAATATGTTTAAAATGATGTAAAATGGAATATATATATTTATTTTAATATTATGCAATTATAAAAAAATTCTAAATTAAGTAGTTTTCTGCTTAGAGAATGTTTTGAAATACCAGTTATGTTTTTCTTCATTTTCTTTTGAATAAAAGTTGCCTTTGATATATTGTTTGTCAATTTCAAATTTATTGTAATGACATTTAAATATTTAAATGTATTGGTGTAGATACATACCTTGTTCAGGTTCATCTATGGGTACTTTAAATTTAATTGAATTTTCTTGTTTAATACTTTGGTTTACATTTTCTGTTTTCGAATCTGCACTAAATTGATCGGTATGATATTCTGAAATCGAAGCTCATGAATGATATGAACTAACTCTGGGTAGAAGTGGATTTTATATATGACCCGAATTGTAGTAATATTTTTCTATCCATTCGTTCAATTATTTTTGAAATATTGTTCAAACTTTCCAGGAGGTTGAGTAATTTCAAATTTCCATTGATCTGGAATAGTTATTTCATCCCTTTTTAATTGTGTACATATGTATGTAGTTGTTAGATCATCTTTACTATGAACAGATAAAATTGTTGTTTCTCCTTTATCATCTTGTGATAAACATCTTGGGTTAAATTCAAAAGTTGAAGTTTAAAATAAATTCAATAGAGTAACAAATATCTATGTCGTTCATTTTGGAATTTAGTTTCTGGTAAATGAAGATTTAATGTTAGAGTTTGAGTATAGTTGGATCATATAAGCTTACTTGAAAATTAGGAGCGCAATTAAAATAGACTACCCCGTTGTAAAATGTAGATAGCACTGCTACAATGAGCGAATCTTCAAACTTTAACAAAGTTTTATCTCTTAATAACATAAGTATTGGTGAATCTAATACTGGTTCTTGATAAAGGTTATCAATATGTATTAAATCAAAATACACATATAATTGAATCCCTTTTGCATGTATTTGACTAAAGCGAGTGGAAATAATATTTTAATTTCTTCAAATTCATTTTGAAGATATGGGGTTTGCTCATGTTCTTTTATTTAATAAGCTGTTTTAAAGATTTCCAGTTTGATATATGTGTTCTGGCTGGATATGAGGTAGATGATATTTTGTTATTTCTTGATTAAATGTTGTTATTTTAACATAATTTCTCTTGAATTAATTATTGTATATGATGCAGAAGTTGATGCATGTTTTGGTTAAAGAGTTTTCTAAACGAGGACGACATGACTTATTTTAAATTTAAACTCATACTAGGAGGATACTAACCAATTTTACGATGACATGATTGTGGCTTGCCAACTGTCTTACTTCCTCTTTCAGGTATTTCTGCTTGGAACACCTACAGTAACAATTTTTTTGCAGAAAGGTAAGTGATATATGGTGTTTTATACATCTTGTATATATGCTTTTCAATTGGTTTTCAAGTCTTTATCGAGTCTTCCTAGTCTTTTTCGAGTCATTATAGGTCTGGAGTTGCATTGGATGGGAGATGGACCAGCTGGAACAAAAGAGGCAGAAAACAGTGCAATTTGGTGATTTTCAAGCATAACAGTCTTGACCTGTTCCGGATAGCGGAGAAACCCGAATGACTGTTCCGAGTGTCTGTTCCAGCGGCAGAGATTTTTAAGAAAACTACAACATATTTCGGAATTTGCCCTAATCTCTCTATTTTCTCTCCGAGCCGCCTGTGGCTTTGATATATCTTCTTTTTCTGTTTTTCCTTATCATTCTATGCTAGTTTACAGAGAGGAACCAGACCCAAAAACTCCATTGTTGGATTTGCTTATTGTAAAGGGAGAAGGATCTCTACACTCTTGAGAAGAATCCTGAACTCTATCTCTTTTATTTTATTGATTCCGCATGTTTTCTTCATCTGTTATCTCTGTGTTCTCAGTAAGTATGGCTGAGTAGTCATCTTGCTTAGTCTAGGGTGTTAGGGTGTTTAGATCCATGAGCTAAATACAAATAAAGATTTATGTTTTGATTGTCTCTATTCATGATTGCGCTTACTGCCTACATTAAACATTTGGAAAGCATTAATATTTAGTAAATATTTTTCTAAATGCTTTTCTAACAATTGTTGATTGGATAATGTAGAGCATAATGATAATGATACTGCTAATATCTTACCAATTAAGGCCTTAGACTAGGGCTTTACAAAGAGAGTTAGTGAAAATATTCTACATTTCTTAACCCTAGAGATTCCTAAATCAATCATTGATATGATTAATCCTTAATATAGATTATAATATTACTTTCTAATAACAGACGAGGAACAAGATTTGTCTCTTCGTTTATGGGAATGTCATTTATTTCTTCAAAGATTGTTTCTATTTATGCGATCCAGCTTATAACTCTATTCTCCCTCTTCTCATTTCTTACGTCATAATAATACACTTTGACAAACAAAAAACAACACCAAAGCATTTGATTCTTGTGTTTTTTTTTGGTTATTACAGAACAAACAAAAAACAACAACCTCAATTTTGTCATTTCAAGAAGAATATCACGTGTTTACAGAGAAAAGGAACATCGTTAGAAACAAATGATCATTCATTTCCATTACAATGAACGAGACACGGTTTTGAACTCAGTCAAGCAAGACTGAAGAATTTTCTGACGTTTCTGAAGCTGTTGACGTTCGTTTTGCAGCACATCAATAGCTCCAGGTGCAACGAACATGTCCATGAACTTCTCATCGTTTACTGCAAACAAATCCACACCAAGTGCAACCACTAGCCTGTCTCGGCTGCAATCACAAAACAATCAATTTTAAGTCAAACTCAAATCAAACCAGACGCAAACGATGTCTTCTTCAGCATGAAACAAGTAGAACTTACCAAGGTGTTAGAAACCCTGAGTTTAGGGTCGACGTTACGCTTCTTTCCACAAGAACTTCACGTATTCTAGCAAAATGTTGTGCAGCTGATGAACATATCTCAGTGTAAGCAGAGCTTGATTTCATTCCATTTTCCATGGTACCAAACAGAAGCCCACCTTCTCCGTTCTGAATCCTAAGTGGCTGTATGTTCCTGTTTCCTCCCATTCTCGCCACTCTTTTTCTGGCTCCACCACCATCATGATGATGACCATTGCCAATCTCTTTCTTTACCAAACCATATCCTATCTCACATGGCTGGTCTGGTGATGGTGTCTCAGGGACTGTTATATGTGTTTCCTCTCCTTTCCCTGGTGTTGTCTCTTGGGCCTTACTCTTCTCAGGAGGAATGTTTTCTTGATCTTTCATTGGCTCATCACGCCCTGTATCAGAGAGCTCGAAGCAAAACGAACCAATACCAGAGGCTTGGTTAGGTTTGTAATAAGAGCCAAAAGCTCCTCCTTGGTGGTAGTCACTCTCATAGCAGGCCATGGAGTATGGGCTCGTCACCGAATCAAGATGGTGTCTTACTAGTTGCTTGCACTGTTTCGCAAGATTCTTCACGAAACGACTGTAACAGTTCCGTAGAGCAGCATGAAAACCAACGTATCCATCCATATTTTCAGCTTTCTTCTCATCTGCTATCAAAGAAACTTCATGAGATGCAGGGGATCTATGAGTTTTTAGAAAATCAAGGATCGTATTCTTACATTCTGAGTTTTGGTTCAGGTTTCTTTCGAGAGCAATTTCAAAGAGACTTCCTAGCACAAAGGCAAGCCTGTCACAGGCTGTGTCCAGAAGAGGAGCGAGCCACGACCGTGCTGCGGTTCTAGCAATCTCTGCTGAAGCTTCTGTTACTCCTCTACCACCTCCCCGCCCAGCATGAGCTAGCAGAATGTTTGCTACCTGAAAAATTGAGGCTAACTTTGAGTTTATATGGAAAGTATAAAAATGTTGTTTTACAGATGAAGTGTACCTTCTCTCTTGACACTGGAGGGCACTCGATGGAGTAGGCAGCACAGCGGAACTCGTGAATGACTCTTTCAAAAGCGGCTCCTCCATAGAGTCTAAGAACAGCATTAGGCGGCTTAATATCCAGACACACGCCGGGCCAGCTTCCAATACCACTCTCGCCACGTTCTTCTTCGGTTGTTTTCCCCCATTGCTCAGGTGCTGGATTTGCAGCTCCATCAATCAAAGCTCCCTTAACAAACCAAAGCAAAACAATGTTATTTTCAACTCATTTACGAAAGACTTAAAAACTGTACATTTACAATTTACTCACCACATGATTGCTAATAGAAGCCATATATAGCATTGCAGCTTTTCTGAGATGAGCAACATCAGAAGTAGCCTGAATCTTCATATCCATTCTCAGCATATCATCAGTTACCTCAGAGCATCGCTGTTCAAGCAAAGCTAGTGTTGCTGGAGCAGCGTCCTTGTACCTCTTCTGAAGCTCAGACTCTAAGAAATCTCTTAAAGACCCAAAACCAATATGAGAACGGAACTTTTCTTCATCAAATCCTCCCTTGACACCCTCACGCAAATGCCTTATAACGTCCATGTCCACCTGAGATATCTGTCTGCGAAACTCATCGTTTGAGACAGTGCTCCTGTCTTTAGGCAAGGCCACAAAGTAAGGACGAGTGTTCTCCCCAAGGTACCCACTAGCACTGAGGTAACGATCAACCTCACCACGATCATTAAACTCCTGCGGAAACTCAAATTAGTAAAAAGAAACATCAACTTAAGTGATTGTGTGTTCAAACACTCTAGTACCTTGAGGCGATTATCAAACTTGGAGACAACAACAATCGTCCTCCGGAAGCTTGAGTCAATCTCACGAACAGCATCAAGCCACAGAGAAGAGCACCACTCCACACTACTCTGCTGAAGGAACAAGAGGATGCGATGTGGAGGAGAAGCCAGTGACTTGACCATCGATAGAATTTCATCAGGTGTGGTCTCAGGCTCTCCTTTCTTTGCCTGCACACACAAAACCGAATTTGTTATTAATCTACCGAACCGAGCTTAACCGAAAATCAAAATCTCAATCCTCCAGAGAGAGAGCTAGAGTGTTACCTTAAGAACAAAGCCAGGAGTATCGATGATGGTGAGATTGGGAGAATGAGCATACTCAGCTCTCATCACAATCGGCTTTGGCGAAACTGCAGTCTTCGTCTTCCTCAAAAGCGCCTCCGTTCTAGACCTAATCACATCCGCTACTGCTGTAGCCGAAACAATCGGACTTCCATACTCTTCCGAATCTTCATCCTAAACAAAATCCAAAACTCAACACCATTCATCTCAACCAAAGCCAATCGAAAGATGATAGTTACCTGGAATCTACACCGCGGCTCTAACGCAGATACATCGTGGACCATCTGGAGAATCAGAGGACGGCGCGTCCCCATTTCGACCTCGCGGACGTTGAATCGGAACCCTAGGAGAGCTTCGAGAAGAGAGCTTTTGCCGTCTGATTGACCACCGATGGCTACGATCTCCGGTATCGGAAGTTTCTCACCGAAAGCGACGGCGGCTGCTTGGAGACGGTTGTAGGCTTCGAACCGTGACCTAGACTCCGAAGTGGCCGGATCCTGGGAGTGAGATTGCATCTTCGAATTAGACTGATTGTTTCTACGTGAAGACGGGGTTTTAGTGGGTGTGGTAAGGTATGAGTTTGAATTCGCCATTGACGAGGGAAAGAGTGTTCAAGATTCGCAGAGGTGAAACGTTGTGAGATGATACCGACGGAGAGCCTAAGAGAAAGTGTCGAATTTTAGATTTTGAAATTTGAATAAATTGATTTAGTGGGCTTTCTTGTAGCCCATCTAATATGTTGGACAGTCGATGGAAAAGTTAAATCGTGTGCTATAACCGGGAAATGCAGGAAGTATCTGATGGATTTTAAACCGGTTTGGTTTGGTGTTTGATCGTAATTTGTTAGTAAACCGTAAATGTATCCGTTAGAAAATTATTGCTAACAAAGACGCAACGATGCACATAATAAAAGCAGAGGAGGTTTCTCTCTCTCTCTCTCTTCGAGGAACTGGTGAGATTCTTAGATCAGTAAGTTTCTTTTTTCGATTCATCTAATCTGTAGATCCTGAATTTGATTTTGATCCGTTGTTATCTTGTTTGGAGTTCGCGTGCAATCCGTTGGGTTTCGTAATCGTCTTCGCGATTTTGCTTTAGGGTTTTAAGTTTCCTAACTTCGTTATTTGATTTGTTGCAGTGATGTTGAATCTACATGGAAGCGCTTGACTCACTCGTGGACTCCCCCGTTGAGGTACTTTTCTGTCTTACGCTAGAGTTTTTTGATCTATTGTAAAACGTGATTGTGCTTTAATTTGGAGTTTTAGTTATGAATATTATCTATATCGAGATTTTAAAGATCGATTATATAAAGCGAATAGAGAGGTAGATAATTATATACACATACGCAGATCTATTTGATTTCTTTCTTGTGCTAGCACCATTGTTGATTCCTTAGTAGCGTATTTGTGAGAGTAAAAGATTATGTTCATGCGAATAGACATAGGGAATCAATATTGAGACTGCAGATTTGTTTTGAGTTCCAAGTTTTGTTCTTTCACCTGTTTTGACCATACAAGTAATATTTTCTCTCTGTTTTTGTTTACAGTATGTTTGTGTGGAGAAACCATCGCTGACAGATTCCATTACATCATACCTCTGGATAGAGTCACTGAAACAATTGAAGATAAGATCGGATCTTGGATTGGAGGCAAAGAAGTAGCAGCAGTAAAACAGATAAGCTCTTTTACCTTCTCTTTTACTGTTTTGTTTCCAAGTTTGAGATTCGGTACCGCACTGCCGATTCTTGCTTACTTTTGTTTTGGTTCTATCAAACCCCAAAAAGATCATAAAGCAGACACTAATCTAATAGTGTTTTGTCAGATTCTTATTTGGGGACATTGTCCCGTTGCGTGAAGCCGAGACCCTGAATTTTTTTTTGAAATCATGGGTCCTACAACTCCATTGGTTGGTGGGTAGTGCATGTCTAAGTAAACGATGGAAAGTATGACAGAATTTTGTTACCCACGGCTTACAAAACACAACAAACGGCTTAAGAAAAGTCTTTAGACAGAGACTGTACCCACGGCTTACAAAAACGGCTTAAGAAAAGTCTTTAGACAGAGCTTTCAATAAAGTTTTTAGACAAAGCTTGGCGGGATCAAACAAACGGCTTAAGAAAAGTCTTTAGACAGAGACTGTACCCACGGCTTACAAAAACGGCTTAAGAAAAGTCTTTAGACAGAGCTTTCAATAAAGTTTTTAGACAAAGGTTGGATGGATCAAACGACCCATGGCTTGCAAAAAACAATGTCTTTAGGCAGACAAAGACTATGAATGTTTGGATGGATCAAATGTCCCGTGGCTTGCACAAAGGTCTTTAGACACAAAAAGACTATGAATGTTGGGATGGATAAAACGACCAACGGTACATCGTAAAGTCTTTAGACATAGACTATGAGTTACCCACGGCTTATAAAGTCTTTAGACAAAGTCCATGAGTTGATTAAGAGGCTTTAGAAAATATTGCTACCCACGGCTTATGAAAAGTTCTTAGACAAAGACTTTGAGATTCTTGCTACACACAGCTTATGTAAAGTCTTTAGACAAAGACTGAATCTGGCCAACACTACAACATAAAGTCTTTAGACATAAGACTATGAGTTACTCACGGCTTATGAAGTCTATAAACAAAGTCCATGAGTTGATTTAAGAGGCTTTAGAAAATATTGCTACCCACGGCTTATGAAAAGTTCTTAGACAAAGACTTTGAGATTCTTGCTACACACAGCTTATGTAAAGTCTTTAGACAGAGACTGAATCTGGCCAACAACAACTCTATGAGAAGAGTCTTTATGGAAGTCTTAAAGCCAAACAGAATTATTGCTTGACGACTTCCCACGGCTTAAAGAATGTTTTCAGACAAAGACTACCCACGGCTTAAAGAATGTTTGTTTTCAGACAAAGACTACCCATGGCTTATGAAAAAAATTTAGACAAAGACTTTGAGATTCTTGCTACACACAGCTTATGTAAAGTCTTTAGACAAAGACTGAATCTGGCCAACAACAACTCTATGAGAAGAGTCTTTATGGAAGTTTTAAAGCCAAACAGAATTATTGCTTGACGACTACCCACGGCTTAAAGAATGTTTTCAGACAAAGATTACCCACGGCTTATGAAAAAAATTTAGACAAAGACTTTGAGATTCTTGCTACACACAACTTATGTGAAGTCTTTAGACAAAGACTGAATCTGGCCAACAACAACTCTATGAGAAGAGTCTTTATGGAAGTCAATACTACAGCTACCCACGGCTTTATGGAAGTCTTTAAGCCAAACATAATTATTGCTTGACAACTACCCACGGCTTAAGGAATGTTTTCAGACAAAGACTAGGGGTTAGTCTTAACGAAGTCTAAATGCAAAGACTATGAATTGAAACGGGTTCCCTGCTTTACCAGTACCCACGGCTTAGAAAAACAACAAACGGCTTAGACAAATTGTGATTGAACCCTCGGCTTGCAAAATCTTATAGACAAATCCTATGAATTAGTTTCTGCAGTTGTTGGATGAAAGAACGACCAACAGCTCTGGAAACGTCTTAAGGGGCTTATAAAAGGTCTTAAAGATGAAGACTATTATGAGTTGGATGTGAAAACGACATCACGACAAGGTGATATGAATCAAAAACAGACATACTTGACCACAACTCTTAAGACAGAGAGAGTGTGAAAACAAACACAGAGTATGAAAACAGACAGATGACTGACTACATGTCAGTTTTTGACTTGTTGGATGGAAAACAATGGCTTAATCCAAGTCTTAAGACAAAGATTTTGAAACAAACATTGAGTTGGTTTTGACTTGATTGTTGGGAAAAACTACCAACAACAGCTTAAACCAAGTCTTAAGACAGAGAGTATAGACCAAAAAAATTGAGTTTCTTGCTACACACAGCTTATGAAAGGTCTTCAAGATGAAGACTATGAACTGGATGTAAAAACGACTAACCGTGGATGGAAAAACACGACCACCGGTTTAATTGCACACAAACCTACTACTTGTTGGATGGAAAAAACTACATGCGGCTTAGAATATTCTTACACAAAGACAATGGTTGTTTGAGTTGTTGTACGGTAAACACGACTTAAACAGAAACTATGAACCAAAACAATAATCATAAGGCTTAATAACCGCTAGACAGAGAAGGATCAAAAGCTGAAAAAGAGTTTAAGACAGGTTATATGAATCAGAAACAGACTCCTTACTTCACCACAAGCCTTGGCAAAGTATTTAGACAAATGGAAAACGACCACTGGCTTAAACTAAGTCTTAAGACAGAGACTATGAGCCAAAATAGAGTTTGTTTTTGGCTTGATGGAAGGGGAAAACGACCGATGGCTTAAACTAAGTCTTAAGACAGAGACTATGAGCCAAAATTGAGTTCGTTTCTGGCTTGATGGAAGGAGAAAACGACCAACTGAACGGCCTAAACCAAGTCTTAAGACAGAGACTATGATGAACCGAAATTGAGTCGGTTTTTGGCTTATTAGATGGGGAAAGTGACTAACAACTTAAACCAAGTCTTAAGTCAGAGACAAATGAACTGAAAACTGATTTTGTGCTTCACTATCTAAGACTTAAAAAAGTTCTCAAATAGTGTTACCCGAGACTATGAATGGAATATAGAAAGTCTTTAGACCAAAGATTCGACTTGTTAGATAAGAAAAAGACTATGAATGTATAACACATTCATTACTTTACCACTCACAACGTAAAATTCACAAGGTAAGAATGAGGCATTTAAGTGAAGCAGAGACTGATTAATTCTGAATTTTGCAGGTATGTATGTGCTACTTCAAACTGTTAGAGACTCATAGAAGATTTCAAGTGTAGCAAATTTCTTTGACAGGTATGTGCATTTCAAACTTGTTTGTAATTTAGTTGGTACAATTATGAAAATTGAGACACAAACATGAAGTAAAGATTAGTTTCATCTGTTTAGGTTTGTTCTTCAGAAACTGCTCATATCCTCATTGAGGCAAAGGCTTTTCTCAGGTATATGCTTTTCTTGACTTTACTCTTGTATAAATGGGTTTCTTTACTTACGAAAATTTACAAAGCTAAGTGATATATGCGTAGGTAAAAGAAACTGGAAATGAATATCTAAGCTCCATTTAAGCTGACTATTCAACATTTCTATCATTGGTTTAGCTAGCATCCGTGAGATTCTAGAATTTTAATTCCTAACATATCTACTGATGAACAGGTAGATTTTCTATTTTGATTTTGGAGCATTACTTTTTGTGTTTACAGTGGTTGTAATCTCTATTGCATTTATTATAAGGTCTCTAATTTTGTCAAATGAATGTATCTTGGAGCTCTTGTAGATCAAAGTAGGTGGGAGACACTCCTGCATATTGTGGTGGTAGTTTTCTTAAGTTTCGAATGTTTCTGTTTTGTGTTATTCTCCTAACCTTCACTGATCATTCTAAATAGTGTTAATAAAACTATTTATAGTTTGGTACTTGTATGCATTATAAGGTCTCTCATTTTGTGAAATGGATGTACCTTGTAGTAAGTGAGAGCCTCCTGCAGATTTGTGGTGCTAATTTCATTGAATTTCGAATGTTTCTGCTTTTGTGTAATCTCTCTCTATTGCATGTATTATAAGGTTTCTAATTTGTTGAAATGGATGTATCTTGTAGTCTCTTGTAGAACAAAGTAGGTGAGAGACTCCTGCAGATTATGTTGGTAGTTTCATTGAATTTCAAATGTTTCTGTTTTTGTGTCAATGCTCCTCCTAACCCTGAATGATCGTTCTAAACATGGACAGTGTTAGTATTCTCGTTAGTTTGGTGCTTGTATGAGCTATAAGGTTTCTCATCTTGTAAGATAGATGGATCTTGGAGTCGTAGATCAAGTTATAGTATTCTCTTTAGTTTGGTGCTTGCATCTACTATTAGGTTTCTCATTTTATGAAATAGATGTATCTCTTGTAGATTCAAAATATCTGAAAGACTAGAGATGGTGGTAGTATTTTCTTTGCAACTTGAACATTATGTTTTCTTTAATGGTCCGTACCCTGGGTGATCATTTTAAACATGTGAAGTGAAATCTCTACGCTGATGATTACTATGTTAGATCCTTTAAATTGTATATGTTGACTTGAAAATTTCCATGTTGTGGTATTTGTGTCTATTTGCTTTGGTTTCTGAGTCTTGTCAAAAAGTAGACATCACTTGATTTTCACAATTTATGGAATTGTTCATCGTATGCTGATGATTACACGTTACATTTATAGATTTAAATGTTGAATTGAATTTTTACTATAACAGTGATCAAAAATTCTCTGTTATATATGTGTGTCTATCTTGTGATCTCTTAGTCGTACAGAGCCGGTGAAGCTTTTAAGTTTCTATGATTGATTGATTGATGTCAAATTCAAGAAAGTAGCTGTATGTAAAGTCTAGTAGTTGTAAACATTTGAAATAGGTGCTCTGGTCTTCTCTTCTCTTCTCTTTAAGTCGACTAAATGTGATGTCAGATATTATTTTCTGGAAATTATTGACTCTAGTTTTTGAACAAAATCATCCAATTTTGTGTTTGTTATCCGACAAATTATCACACACTGAATTACTATTACATACTAAAATAATAAGACTCGGATGTGTTATATGATCATCTAAGGAACGGCATAATGTGATTGGAGAGTCATGCTATTGTAGATAAGATTCAGCTGTAATCTTTAACGAAAAATAAACTTAGTTGTTGTCTGTCTAAGCTAAGATCATTTGAATTTTGATGTTATAAACAGTAATGTCTTTATGTACTTTTCAGCTGTGGTAGAATGTTCTTGCATTTTGGTTAGTTTACCTATGGTGTATGAATTATTGCTTATCTAATTGCATATTGTTCTTTAGAATATAGATCTATTTTGTGATAAAAACTAAAAAATGTCTATTTGAAAGAATTGAGTTCAAAAAAAAAAAAATCTATTTGAGAGAATTGCTCTTGTATAGACTAGGTAAGGAACCCCGTGCGATATCGCACGGGAACTCATTTTATAAAAACAAATAAACCATACTTTATTATTCCAAAGTAAACCACTATGAATAATAGTTCCAAGATTATCATAGTTGTAATAATTCATCTCTAAATATTACCATCACTATTAGTTGCAATGGTTCATACAAATATAATATTATAAAATAACTAAATTATCCAAAATTAAATTATCAAAATATTTTTAGCCAATTTAAATATTTTTAAATGCATATAAAATAGATATGAAAATGAATTAAAAGATAACTCATTAACACTTTATGCCAAGTCTATAATGTTGCGGTGACTTCGCCGGAAGGAATTGTTGTTAGAATATAGATTGTTTCTTCTTGAAAAAAACAATACAAAAGTTTTACTTGTTTTTTTTTTGTAACTGAACAAAAGTTTTACTTGTGAAATAGAAGAAAACAAATTACGTTTGTAACGACATGCTCTGTTTCATGACTGAGAAACAGTATGAAAGAAAATTAAATTTATTAATCTATTGTTGTTCACATACACACACAGTAATTTCTACATATCATGTTTTGATCTATATATAGAGATCAAAGGTTGTGAAGAAGAGACATGACTCTTAACCTAAGAGACACAACTATCCAATCTAAAGTCACGACTCGTACACACACCTTTTAATACAACATTATTACTTAGTAATATATGACAAAAAACTCAATTGCAAACTAACAAGAAGAAAAAAACGTTTGCCGGCCGATGACCACATCGATGAAGGGGGAGATGCTTTGTAACTCTCTTTTAATTCCTTTCTCTACTTCTCAAAAGCCATAAAAACCAGTGTTAAAACTCACTGTATTGATTCCAATTATCAACAAGTCAATTATGGGGCTGTTACTTGGAAATAAGGGATATTCGACAGAAGGGAGAAGAAGAAAGATGTTATAACGTGGCATCTCATAATTTATTTATTTCATTTTTTTATTTAAAAATTATTTGCTAATTCTGCTATTTAACCTTTTTTTTAATGTAAATTTGTGCAACCAATCTACACTAAGTTAACGGTTCCTATATTAAGTAAAGTTAAATAATCTACCAAAAAACATACCTTCACGATTTTAAAATACGGAAGGAAGACTAAAAGAATAGAAAATGAGATGAAAAATGAATATAAATGCAAACCCAGAAGAACAACAGTATGACAAGAGAAAAAGAAACAAACTATATACATATATATATATATAATATATATATATATATATATTTTAAAAAATCTGATTTAAAAAGTTCAATATATAGAAACCCGAAAAGGTACATCGTTTACTGCTCTAGAAGAAAGTATGTATTGTTTGAGATGAAAACTCTCTACAGAGGAATTGCGAGAAGACATAACTCATAAGAAATTTAAGAAAAAAAAATTAAAACCCTCGGAAAAAAAAACAGACAATTATGACCATCGAATTGTAGCTCCTCGCTTTTTTAAAAACTATGAAAAGGTATGTTTGTTACTTTAAATGGAATGTGTTGTTCGAAAAATAAACTATTCAGAGAAGAGTTGCCAAATATTATTTTCTTGATGACATAAATATTCATAGCAAAAATATCTTTTATCCCTTATATCATAAAAACAGAAAAATCTGACCGTTAAATTGAAAAAAAAAATTCCTATAAAAGAAGAAGATGTCACCGAGTATAAAATTTTGGTTTGCTATTATATATATAAATTCTAATAATTATAAAAAGAAACAAATTGAGATATTTTAACTATTTTTTTATGAAAAGACACGACTTTTATAATGAAAAGATACAACTCTTAAGATTGAGTTTTTTTTAATGAAATAACACAACCTTTGGAATTAATTGGGAATACACAATTTTTATAGTGAAAAGATACAACTCTTAAAATTAATAGATTTCATTTTTTATGAAGAGACACAACTTTTATAATGAAAAGATACAACTCTTAAGATTTCAGTTTTTTATGAAATGACACAACCTTTGGAATTAATTTGGATTGCTATTATTAGTAGATTGATTTCTCGACTCTTTCGATCATAAATTTACTCTTGTACGTTTATCATAAATTATATGCAACTAAAAGTTGATTGGTATTTCGTATGGAGGATAGCCAGGGCCGGCTCAACACTGCTAGGGGCCCTAGGACAAAAAAAAATTTTTTACTCTCTAAAATTTATATAGAGATAATGTTTAAAATTTAATCAATAATATTTTGTATATTTTGTAATGAAAATAAAATCAAATAATTTTGGGCCCTTTTCAATTTTATGTATTGTATTTATAATTTTTTTTATATATAAAAATATAGATTTATAAAAAAATTGGGCCCCTTATTTATCATTACACGGAGGGACACGGATTCGGACCCGGGGCGGTCGCACCGCTTGTCCCCCCTTGTAAGCCGGCCCTGAGGATAGCTGAAGATTAATTTATTCCTTTCAACTTTACTATGATTCTACAAAATGTCAAGATACAAATAATAAAAAAGTAAATATCAATTTATGAGAAGTAGAAGAAGAAGAAGTAAAGAGCCTTTGATAACTTGTTACAGCTTCATTCTAGAGATATCTGATGATTTCAACTGCATATTTCCCTTTTTTCGTCTCGTTGATCTCTCCAATCTGTGCATTAAAAGTTAAAACACCAATTAACTCAAAACATTAACGTTTTTGAAACCAAACACTAACTAAACTCACTTCTTACAGTCTTACCTTGAGTCTCCCTTTCCCGCTAACAGAGACAACATCACCAGTCTTTACCGTGGTTCCGTTCTTGGTAACCGTAGCCCAGTTAACCCGAACGTCCCCACTACTGCGAGGTAACAACAAAGAAGAATGATCTTTTTTTCTCAGCAAACATGAGAATGCAATGGAAGATCAAAAAGAAAAGAAAGCTAATTTACCTAATCAGATCAACTAGCTTTGACCGCGAAATCTTGAAACCAGCACTAGCTACTGCATCAATTCTCAACGAGGCTTCCACCGTTTTGAATGAATTAGTCCTAACAAAACAAAAGAATCAAGCCAAAGCAGAAACTCTTTTTGAAGGTAAAGAAGAATCATTACCTAGGAGGTTCGTATTCAAGAGCAAGCAAAGGTATCTTACTACAAGTTACAGAAACATTCCCAACCTATATATGACAGATTCATTATCATAAGATCAGAGTACTGCTGATCCGAGATCTTGGTTTATGGGTTATATAAATAATCTAACCTTGTCGAGAGCTGAAACAATAAAGTCAACTAGTTCAGGAACTATCAGGACCTGAGCTCCTTTTTCTTCCTTCATTACCATCAAAGTAAAGTAGCCAAAAGAAACAATGTTAATGGGAGCTGAAGAATGTTTGTTTATACAGAGAATCATTCAGATGTTATAACCTGAATCAAGATATCCCCAAGCTTGTCCCTGGTGATTCCAGTGCCAAGAATCGCTCCAAGGAAGTCGCCATGAGAACAAGCTTGAAACCCAAGATTCCCTGTGATGCTAGAAATTGAAAAAAAACAACATACTCAGACAAGAACAAAGCTCAAGAATTCATGAACTTGGTTGTTGTACCTCAAAGCTGCAACTATATCTGGATCATTGGTTAATACATCAGGATGTCCAACCGAGATCCTACACCGCTCAGCCTAAGACAAAAGCACAATTCCAGAGCTTTAAGGCTTACAGTCTCAGAGGAAACATATACTTAAAAGGTGAAAAATTACCTCAGGGTAACCGCCCTGAGCAACAACTGCAACATCAGCAAGCTTTCCCAAGACTGAAACTGATTCCTTAACAACAGGTGGTGTGAGAAAATCTGTGTGAAGAACTTCTCTTCTTGATGTTGCGCGTCTCGCCTACAACAAACCCCCCCCACGAGAGAATGAGACTGAAACAGAGATAGACTTCAAAGGATAGACAAAAAAGGGCCAATACCATTTCAAGGATGTGTTTGACTTCCTTAGCAACAGCTTGGTCTCCAACTCCTTTGAGGACAAGCTCTACATCTCCTTTCATTGCTTCTGCAACGTGGCATCTTCTCAAAGCTGCAATTTTTATTCGTGGGGTTACAATCAAGATAAACAACTTTTGATTGAATCTAAGTAACTAGAAGGTTCAGGCTCATACGGTTAGTTAGTTTGATGATAAGCATTGCTCTCAATTAAAGTTCCTAAATTTCCAATTAGTAAGAAGAATCAAATTGAGGGTGTTGAGAATGATGATGTTGAATCTAAAATATCAAGACTTTATGACAGAACACGAAGTAACATAACAGAACAAAGATAAGTTGTTATGGGAAATGAACCTGAGTGTCGGAGAGGCGACCAAGGAAGGACTGTGTGATTGTGAGTTGGGTGAAGATAAGAAGAAGAAGAGGAAGCTGCGACTGTTCGAAACGCTTGTCTCAGAACGAGCCATGGAGGTGCGAAGCTGGTGACAGCCATAGCTTCTCGTTCGTTTCTGAAACACTCGGCCCGCTTAAGGAAGGAGAAGCCTCTAAGTCCACTAGAAGGTTTCTCAACGTAAAGGATAGATTTAAAAACACTGTCTGGGACAGAAGGTTCTCAACATTAATACATATCACAAACTCTGTGTGGCTTAGGAAGATCTACAAGCTTTGTTTATGCTGAAGATTCATGAGGTAAGGTCCCCTTTCATTCCAGGTATACACAATCTGAAGCTATACAAAAAAAAAAAAAACTAATAGTAGAATGCTTTTTGATTCCTACGACTCAACAAAGATATCAAAAGATGTCTTGTGTTTGGAGTCATGAATTTCAAGATGGTCAAGCCATTTGCATCCATTAGAAAGCTAAATCAGGAAAGACTCAGTGTTAATAGCACACACAGATTGAAGAGATTTAAGGATTCCTTGTATGTCAAGTTACTTACTGGTTTAATTAGGGTTTACAATAAGTATACTACACATATACAAAGATGCTTCTATACACAAATACACAGTAGCAACCATGTTTCCACTTTTACTACTCACTCACTCTCCCAAAATTGTTTCCTATACCAATCAAACTAAGAATAAGAAACCTCTGAAAACTATTATTTTTCCCTGGGTCACATTTGGTTCATACTATCTCCAGAATCTTGATGTTTCCAGTGGAGTTTGCAGCAACTAAGGTGGAAGATTGTCCGCGCCAGCAGACAGAAGATATGAACTGAGAGGCATCCTCTACTTCGAGCCCCGACACAGGGTCTACAGTTTTGAACTTGTATGACAAAACCGGCATTGGAAATGCCTTGTGGTACACATAAACCTGTCCAGTGAAGCACAACCAAGTCACTTTTTTATTCAACAATAGGTTCAAAGGTTCATCCTATTTTTTTTTGTTTATCATTGAAGTGAGAGTAGACATACCTCATTAGTCTCCGAGCCTGTTGCTAGATAGCCATCAGAGACCGATAATCCGACAAAGTTCTACACACAATGCAAGAACATAAATGTGTTTATCATCTAGACAAAGCAGGGCTTGAAAAAAAGCAGAGTTCCAACAGATCAATAGGTACCTTTACATTAGTGTGTCCCATGAATGAGTGAACAGGGGCTTCATTAACACCAGAAACAGACATCGATAAGTCCCATAGCTTCAGAGTGTTATCCGTTGAAGATGACACAAGTGTTGATGAATCTACAAACCTGACATAACTTACAGTCTTGGTGTGACCAATCATTGTGCAAAGAGGAAGCTTAGGGTTCCTTAAATCATAGTAGTAAACTCTGTGATCAGCTGAACCAAATGCTAAAGACCGACCCGAGTCTGAGGGAAACTGGACACAACATACATTTTCCTTTGTCTTAATTGTTCCAATACTAACCCCCTGAAACCACAAATTCAACCGTCAACAATGTACAACCCTTTAAAGTAGTCTAAAACTCTAGAAAATCCGAGAAACCGGTTTTTAAGTACATGTTGGTTTAGTTTTAGAGTTTTGCCTGATTGATACTCCACAGATTCACAGAACCATCATCGCTACCACTTGCTAACAATGTTGGATCTGCTGTTGATATATCAATGGACCATACACGCTTCTCATGCTCCTTCATCTCTGTAACTAACTGTCCTCTTGCAACATCCCATGCCTAACAAATAACACTTATGCCCTTAGCCATCAACTAATACTCCGTCCGTTTAATTTTAAGGGTAATTTCAGATTTTTACACACAGATTCAGAAAATATTTAATTTTGTATATTTTTTTTAAAAACAACATCTATCTATCTATCTATCTATAATAATAAAGGAGAATTTTCTCCCACCTCCTGCAGCCACGTCATTCTTTAGGGGTGGGCATATGTCGCCACGTGTCGCCGCTTAATTGGTTACGGTTTTTTGTTTTTTTTCCCTTATTCAGTATCTCTAACGCCTCCGATTTCACCGGTCTCCTCTCTCCTCTCTGCCATGCCGGATCTCTCTCTCTCTCTCCCGTGCCTCGCTCTAGAGAAGGCGAGAACCACCACCAGTCTCCTCTCTCCTCTCTGCCATGCCGGATCTCTCTCTCTCTCTCCCGTGCCTCGCTCTGTCACGGTTACATCTCTCTCTCTCTCTCTCTCTCTCTCTCTCTCTCTCTCTCGCTCTCTCTCTCTCTCTCTCCTCTCTCTCTCGATCTCTCTCTTCTCTCTCTCTCTCTCTCTCTCTCTCTCTCTCTCCTCTCTCTCTCTCTCTCTCTCTCTCTCTCTCTCCTCTCTCTCTCTCTTCTCTCTCTCTCTCTCTCTCTCTCTCTCTCTCTCCTCTCTCTCTCTCTCTCGCTCTCTCTGTGAGTTTTGATTTCGATTTGTTTTTGTCTTGGTAAAGAAAGTTGGAGGAGGCAGAGAAGCTGATGGAGGAGGACGGAGAATTCACGAGGTGGAGGAAGTGAGGTGGAGGAAGCTGGACGAACAGACAGCGGAAGAGGCGGGATGAAAAGGCGAAGGAGGAGGCATGACGCTCAAGTTTGCCAGCGGTGGAGAGTTCAACAAGAAGATGGCGGCCTCTAGATTAGGTTTAGTGTTGTATTTTTAATTTTTTTTTAATTTTGTTTAATGGTATAAACCGGTTCAAATATTTTGTAAACCTGTTTTAATATATACATTCTATGTTTATCTATATTCTAGAGTGATGAGAGGACGAGATCTTTGTAGAAGCAGTTTTGAGTGATGAGGTCTGACACAGAGGCCAAGCCGTGGACGTTAATGGCAGCGTAGAAGCTGGAGACAGCTTCAGAGTTCAGACACAGATGTGGGAGCTGTTCGGGACGCAACGTCGATGGCTGTCTCCCACCACTCAGCTGCTTTTACAGACGGACTACAGGATGTGAACTATTGCCACCGAGTGACGGTTGTTGGTTTCAAACTATTGCCAGAAAGGTGAATGAGAAGTTTCATCTCATTGGTTACATATATTCTGCAAATATATCTTTTTATTCCTCCACTGCAAGGTATATATTTTTATTCATCCAAGTATGCATCTTTATGGAGTTTTGTAGCTTGTGATTAAGTGTTTAGTGTAGCCAATCTTAAAGCTTCATTCGTGGAGGAGTTTAAGTCTGGAGTTTAAGTCTGAACGTTCTTTAAGATTTGAATAGTTTTCATTTTTGAAGGATTTGGTAAAGATCCCAACTTTTAACGTTAACATGTGTGGATTCACAGGTTTATTCTTTGGACTGGACACCTGAGATGAACCAGATTGTCAGTGCATCTCAACAAGACACGCTCAGTTAGAAGAGAAAAGTGATGGAAAAGGGAAAGACACAACCAAAGGGCCAATTGATAAAGTCCTGAAAATGCAATCGTTTAGATCTTGAAAAGGTCAGACTTTTTTTGGAATACGATTAGTTAAATTCTATTTTTATATACTAATATATATCTAAATGGGTATATCACTCTGCCCACCTGCACCAAACCAAACTCCCACGCTCACAGGTTTATATATACTATTATGTATAATTTAGATACTGAAAATGTAGGAGATTGGCACATTTCTCCATTAGAGTTACTCCACAGTGGTCCTTTGCTTGATTTTGATCTTCTTCCAGGATGTTGTTCTTCAATGGCTGCCTTGAGTTTACCGTCTCTACCAAATGTCCTTATCTCAGACACTTGTGGATAAGCTTATGGTCTCTGTGAGTAACCAACTTGAACCGTAGATCTACATAGATAGTTCGTTGTTTGTCTCATATAGTTTTGTTCATCAATTTTCAGGTCAAAGCTGCAGAGCCTTTTCAACCAGATATCTTTCCATACTTCACAGGCCAGGAATCTAAAAACAGAGACGCACATAGCTACGAAATGTTGTGTCTGAGACCCGCAAATGTTTGAGACAAACGACTGTTGTTAGTTTATTTCACTATGTATCTCTACAGACTCAGCTTTGTATTGACAAGCTTTTTCATGAGAAGGACAATATGCATTTACAAAACAGCTTCCTTATTGTTTTCATATCGTTAAATACGTTCCTGCAATTCTTCTGTGATTTTTTCTTCATGGGTTTACATTCCCCTGTCACTAGAAACATTCAAAAGTACACATAAAGATATTGGTTTAATGTTTGTGCGTTTGTGTGTGTTTTGACGTGTTTTTGACTACGTCCCGCATATATTATAACTTAATTGTATGAGAAATAGCATAAAATTTTTACAGGAAAATATAACAAACCTACAAACACAATGTAATTTACCTATAAGTGGCTCCGCTCACCCATGGGTCTTCTTCGTTAGGGCTGCCATAAGCCCTCATAAGAACTTAGCGTATTCCAAAAAAGGGTCACAATAAATAGACAAGAACACAAACTCTCAATTATGAGCTACTCAGCTGTTACCTCACCCACCCCTCTACAAACAACTAAGTGGGAGTTATTAAGTCTACAATAATATGTCATCCAAACAAGATCACTAAGAGATACCACCACTGCTATTATTTTATAAGAGAACTAGATTTTGATCCGCTCTCTAAAAACGCCGATAACTTTTTACTATTCTAATAAAATTCGATTGAGTTTATAACTTTTATTTTAAAATAATAATTTTCAAGTTTTTCTATTTGAATTTTCAAAAAAATTGTTCTATTATACTATTTGATTTTCTTATCCGAAAGACCCGCGAATCGATAGATCCAGTGACCTGTGTATAATCCGGTTCAAATTTAGTAAAAAGAATTTTAATTAAAAATTCTAGAAAACCAGTAAAAATCTAAAAATATGTACGATCGATATCATTATTATGTAAAAACAATATAATAAATATTTTTTCAAAATAAAATTATTTATATATTCATATTCGATCGTTAAATAATACTATGCATGAAAAAATTATATTTAAATTTAATGGAGTGTATAGTTTGCATAAAAATTAGAATTATTATAATTCACAAAATATGGAAAGTATTAATTACCATAAATATAGGGAATATTCATATTATTAATTTAAATAAGTAATATATGTGAGATTTATATCTCTTACGAATTAAAAAATTACATCGCTCTTTTAGGATAAAAATAATACTAAATTGTCTATGTCATCTTTTTCCAAAATTTAATTTCATTATGTCATACATGTGAACTTTCCCATAAACAAAAACAAACACATGCATTTACATGTTTTTTTGGAACATCA
Source organism: Brassica napus (assembly GCF_020379485.1). Classification (NCBI taxonomy): domain Eukaryota; kingdom Viridiplantae; phylum Streptophyta; class Magnoliopsida; order Brassicales; family Brassicaceae; genus Brassica; species Brassica napus. The sequence continues at coordinate 61,434 of NW_026014922.1, forward strand.
ATTTTACTTTATGTTTTAAGTTCAACTATATTTATTTTGGTGCAGTTATCAGCTATTTATTCTATTTTTATTGAACCGATCAGTGAAACCACTTATACTATTCATTTTTGACATAAACAACTTTAAAATAAAGTAATAAACTACTATCTCTAACTACTATCAAATAAATAGATAAAAAATTGAATTCATTTGAAAATTATTAGAGGATAAAACATATGAACCCGGCGCGTAGCGCCGGAATACCACTAGTTACTTATACACCTAACTATATTCAAATCAATAGAAAAATAAACTGAAAAATAAATTAATAAATTTTGCATTGAAATTCTAAAACAAAATTTACTCTATAATTCACTTGATATGAAACGGATGAAGTATTATAAAGAGCATTAACTTCAATAAAGCAGAACTAACCTGAACCACGCCTTCAAAGTTACTAGATGCAATTGGCTCTTAATGTAGTTGTTCCAACATATACCACTTAGCTTAGACCGGCTAGCTAGTTCCACCACAGGTTAGTGAATGTCCCTGCCATCATTTATTATGGACTTGCATTCAAATATCTTGATCTTCTTGTTGACCCCAGCCGTGGGGAAAAGCTCCCCATCACGGTCAAACCCAATCGCGCAAACGAGGTTAGCTGAATTCAACAAGTCCCCTTGCTTCAAATCTGCTTTCACTGTCAGCTTACTGAAAGTCAGATACTTGCATAAACCCTCAAGGAATGGATCAATCCACCCGCCTTGTCTAGAATCCGGTTGTGTCAGGTTGCTTACTGAACTTTTACCATCACTATCAACGCTGAGTAGTAGTATCTGCCAACGGTTTGTCTTTAGAAGCAGAAGCAGAAGCTTTGATTTGTCTGTATCTTGTTGCAAAGTAGACTGATTCAAGTTTCTTGAAGTTTCTCATTAAACGAGAGCTTTCAAGAAGCGTGCTGTTTAGAGTATCATCCTCGTTTTCTTCTGCTTCAACTCCCTCAGCTCCTTGTCTGATCCGTTTTCCTGAGACCAAGAACGAACGAAAGGACATCGTTTCCTTTTTGCTTCAAGCTCAGCTGTCTTTTTAAGACTCAATATCGGAAGAAAGAAGCGAAACCGTATCACGCAACTTGTCTGCCGTTTCTTGCTTTCTTTGTTGAATCAGAAACAAAACTCTAGCAGTAAACTCCTGCTCCTCGATTCTCTCCCTTAGATCTATCGCAACTTCACGCTCTTCCAAACTCTCTCTAGGTTCGTTGATAAACTCGCTTTTCAGCAACTCACTGCAAGGAGACAAGAAGACTCTATAAGGAAAGAACTTTTCTCATTAAAGAAAGAATCAATCACACCTCATGGACGGTCGATAGGTAGGCTCAGGGTGAAGTAACCACAAGCAGAAGGAAGCTTCTTTAGACCAGTTGAGCAATATCTGAGGCGGAAGAACACGATGTCTTAAGCTAGACATGGTTCTTGACTTCTTCTCTAGAAGAGACAGGACAAAACAGCTGCACAAAACGGCTCAACATTCATCAATCAGTTCTCTCAAGAAAACAAAAAAAAAACATTTATTCCACAAACCTCAAAGAGAAGAACACAAGACGGTAAACATCAGAAGCATAAGTAGTAGCACAACAGTATCTTCTTTAGGACTTGTATACCAACTCATCTCATAGCCAAGATCTCTTTCATAGGAAACGGTTGGGTTGAAAACTCCTCTCTTTGCCGAGCCACCAACGTCTTGAGACTTCTTCATGTTGTCTCCTTTGCCTTTCTAATCAGACCCGGAATCCGAACAAGAAGCGGACTC
>NW_026014923.1:0-88681 GCF_020379485.1 Brassica napus
TGATCTGTCATAGACGTGAACCCAAATTTCCCTTTTTGAAAACTATCTACAGTAGGTACTAAAGAAATAAAAACCAGTGTGAATGTTTTGTTGTAGACGTTAAAAAATACCATCCTTTCGTGCCTTAAAAAATTTAATACATCATCCGTACATTCAGAGCTGGTCTTGAGATTCCGATTTCCAGGGGCCCATACAAACTAAAAAAAAAATTGAATATCAAAACATAAAATCAAAAATTATTATAAAAAAAAATATTTACTATGATACATACATAATTGTTTTGAGAATAACCTATTATAATACCTTTTTACATAATTGATATGTTAACTTAATTGATTTATTGTTTATTTTTACATAAAATCTGTAAATATAATGTATAAAATATGCAAAATGATAATTATATATTTGTTTTTTTAATGTGGGACCCACAAGTTTGGGGACCTCATACTAATGTTTCGTTCGTATGTCCTCAGACTCGGGCATGCGTACACGAATGAGGCTCGGAGCCGACGGGAAACATGCCATGGAAAGGCCAATTAGGCACTACGGTTAAGGTGGCAGAGCCGGACCCGGAGGACCTAGACGAGTGTGGAGTCATGTGTGGCTCACACTAACATGGGATAACGATTTTAGGGTGCAACGAAAATGTTGCGTTCTTCAAAATGTGGTTGAATTATTACATCATGATTTGGTCATGCATGCAAAAAATTAATTAAGCTATTATGTCATCAAAATGCTTTTATCTACGTCACAAAAATACTCACTCATCAAACCTTGAAAGTAATAGAAATTTCTTCTCCCTTAGCTTTTGAATGATGATAGAAGCAGATCACTTATATTATGCCCATAAAATGTTCAGTTCTTAAAACACTATATATAACTGGAGGAAAACACATAAGTATTTTTATTTTTATATATAAAATCATTAATCAAACATGGTTGGTAATCAATGAGTTTCATAAACTTAATTGATAAACGAATTAGATATGTAAACAATATAAGTGATTGGTGAACTGAAACTTTAACTTCCGACCTTAGCTCAGTTTGGTAGAGCGGAAGACTGTAGTCTGTGACATGCAAATCTTTAGGTCGCTGGTTCGATTCCGGCAGGTCGGATTTATTTTTTATTTTCAAAAGACGTTATGGTTTGAGAAACGGCGTGTTGCTCTCCTTTGAAAGCGGCATACACGGTGTAATAAAGAGAACAACCCAGCGGAGAATCTTGTGTTCGTTCCCATCCTCATTACCCATAAGAACCCGACCATTCAGAAGTACATGAAACTTTCGTTTCCTTGGGGCCAAGCTTATGAGTAAACTCGTTGACTTTATCTTCATTTTTGTCTGCAAAGTCAACGCCCATGACTTCCTACAGAAGTAACGTTGGAATCTGACACACACATCCTCTCTATTTTCTCTTTGACACAACTCTCTGTTTGGTCTCTAAAAGTAGCTGGAAAACCTCCTTAGAAAAATCCTTTCGATGTTTGACTGGGAAGTTATAGAATGAGGCCTCGAAGCATCCATACTCTTCTAGAGCTCTTCGAACATCGCCTCTCACCGAGTCCATTCAATAGTTCTTGGTTTTAGGTTTGGACTTGCGAAATCGATGACCGGCAGATGAAGAGCAAGAGTGGTTCCAAGCTAAACATTGTTTCTCCTTTTAGAAACTTGTCCTGTTTTAGATGTCTCTCTCTCTATGTGTTCTTATGTAAGGTTTTGAAGACCACTTGATTCTTAAATAACATTTATCGTCATTTTAGGTCTCACTATATATCTATGGTCCCTGGCGACACTTTTTTTAAAATCCTTGTAATGTGTAGAAAACCGTAATTTCGCACTCTTATTGTTGTAATATACTTAGAGAACAGTTTGATTGGTTCAAATAAATTTATAAAAATCTGAACTGATTATACTAAATGAAACTTTGTACGTAGAGAACTAATCAGATAACATTCCAATTTTTTAAACATTATCATTTGATCAACGGATTTCAGATTTGTAAAATATTATCGCATTGATCATCAATCTTTGTTTGTATAGATGCTTTTTAGATTCCACAATACGCTTTGAGAGTCGACTTGGCGTCACGGCTTTTTCTTGGTTGCATAGAAGTTTATGTGTATTCTGTTGATGTGAGCGATGATGGAAAACGGCAAAACTCCAAAGGCTTTTTCGTCATCTCATCATGACTCAAACTGAAAAATTCCAAAGGAAATGCCAAAACTGATCCTTTACACATGTATTAGTTTCATCACTGTCTTTGGGACGTTCAGTTACAAGGTTTGTAGCTTTTTACTTGTCGTGACCAAAGACATTTTTTAATGATAATACATCTGCAGTTAGCCAACGTGTTCACAAAGTCATGTTCTTGGACGAAATACAAACAAACATAAGTATAGATCATGATATCAATGTACACTTCTCTTCACAAATGTAGGTTTCAAGCGGCTTTACTTAGATCAATATCTCTTTACCCTTTCATCGATCCACTCTCTCATATCCTTCAAACACGGTCGCAGCGTTCTCTTCAGGCTCTCCTTGAATCAGGGAATGGTACATCCCATCATAAAGCTTCAATGTTTTATCAGTGCGCGATGCCTTTTCGTATAGTAGCGTTGACGATGAAGGGCATGTTACTCCATCATATGTCCCGTGCACCGTCATTAGCGGAATAATCACTCTCCCAAAATTATCTTGCACGTATTGGGTCTTCCTTAGTATCTCCCTCATTGTTCTCACTCTAGGCTTCCCGGTGTATCTGTAAAGCAACAACATCCAGACTTTTTCTTCAAAATATTGGTTTAAAGAGCACTGATTTCCAACTTGTAAGAGAGACCATATGATACACCCTGATTATATTATTAACATGGTCGTCCGATAAATTTAAGGGGCCAAAAACAATTTTAAAGTAACTTTAATAAAATTAAATTGTTAGGCCATAATATTATGCATATTAGCTCTTTAAAATTTGGAGGCTAATTAGAATGTTGTATTAGACTTTGCACAATCGGCTTGGTTGACTCAACCAAATTTTGTTTTGTTACCTTTGCGGGTTAGATGCAATGATTTTGAGCTTTTCTGGGTGATGGATTGCCTTGCCAACCATTTTATTATCCAGCATTGCAGTCCAAGTATCAGCCAAAAGGTGAGGCTTGCTCGGTTTCATATCCTCCGGGATAACAAATAGAGGAGCCGAGAATATCAAAACGGTCCAAGTATCAGGGTCAGACTGAAAGTACATGAGAAGTATAGCAAGACCCCCATGGACTCACCAAAGAGAAAAGCAGGGAGATGCATATACGGAACGGATCACTGCAACGAGCATGCTTAAAGAAAGACAATGATGTTGCTGGAACTTTCTTCATATCACCTGAGGAAGAAAACAAAGAAATACATTCAGTTCTTCCTCCTAAAACCCTAATTTACAGCGAGACATGAATCTCAAGTAATCTCTCTGTTTTGACTAGCCTTGGGCGTTTAAACAAAAAACCAAAAATCAACCCGAAAATTGTAACAGTTTAACTGATGTTTACAAATATCTGAATGGTTCTTATATCTTAGTTTATATACTAAAAATAAATATATAATTTTTAAATTAATAAACACTCTAAATTATTATTATTTATAAAGCGAACTATCCTAGAGAACAAAAATACCAGAAAATATTATTTAAATTATCCGAAAGAATAAATTATCTTAATATTTTTGTTTAAAATATTTAAAATTATCTAAAATTCTTCGTTATTTTATATGTGTAACTAAAGATATTTAATAAAAAAAACCTGAATTATCTGACATTTTTACAGAAAGTATCCAAAAATATTTGAAAGCTAGAACCGAACTTATACCTAATTTGTTTCAAAAATTTCTCAAATATTAGTTGATTTTCAAGTTTGTTATCTTAAACCACCCAAAAACGAAAATAATTGAACTGAAACTGGACTGAATTCATAACTGTCCTAATATTCCTATATAGGGAACCAAAGCATATCAAAACCGAACCAAAACCCAATACCCTGTTTTGCATAATGCTACAAAAACAAAAAATGAAAGAAACGAACCCATGTAGCAGCGGATTCCGTCGGAGCGGCCGTGACCGAGAAGATTGGCGGTGAAAACAGCATAACCCCAAGTGGAGAAGCTCATGCAGATCTTCTGAAACATCCAGCTTGTGTTGGAACCGTAGCCGTGAGACATGTACACCCAGGGGCGGATCCAAAAACAATTTCAATCGGAGGCACACTATTAAAAACAACCAAACCTTTGTTTAACTGGGGGCACTTTTCATAATTATTCACCCAAATAAGAACATTTCAGTAAAATTTACATAGATTATACAAGAAAAAACAAAAATTAGTAGGGGGCACGTGACCCCTTAGACAGAGCCGTGCGAGCATTTTTGGTTGTCCGAAGCGTAAATTAATAAATAATAATAGATGATCCTCAATTTAAAAAATATTTTGCTGCCATAAGCGAAAGTTTCTTTTTCATACTGTGGCACCGCACTGCCCTTAGACGTACATGTTCGTCCGCCCCTGTAACAGTACACAGTGCCTTTGATTTCACCTTCTAAGGGAAGAAAACTCTGAGTGAAGAGCTTGTCCTTGGGTGTTTCGAAGTAGGATTTTCTGTTACGTACAACTTGCGAAGTGTAGTACTCTTCTTCCAGAATGTCTCCCAGAAGTTCTTTGTCAGAGATGAACTCACTGGGATCTCCATCCAGGGGTGGACCCACATTATAGCTAGTGGAGTCACTTGACACCACAAAAATATGATAATAAGTTGTTTTCTTATAAGAAATTGTTAAAAATTCAGTACCAGAGTTGGTAAAATATAGTGACTGGCCCCTCATAACCAAGGTTCAAAACCCAGCAGTGTCACAGTTAATCTTTTTGACCCCACACATATTTAGTATGAGTCTGCCTCTGTCTCTGCCTCAGACGACATCGTTTTGGGTTGTTTTCCGGAAATTTGGTTGGTGCCTACAAGTGAGTATATATATATGGAATATTAATTAAACACTAGATTTTGATCCGCTCTTAAAAGGGTGGGTATATTTTTTATTTTTTATTTTTTTAGAAATTTAATTTTTATATTTGTGTGTTTATTAATATTTTTGTTTTCTTTGTATAATGTTTCTTATATGATTAATAAGAAGTTTTAATAATTGTATTAAAATAATTGTACCACAATTATATCAATAGGTCTTGATGTTGTTTTAATATAATACTAGGTGGACCGCCCGCACGCATGTGCGGACATTAGCATTAATATTAAATTGATAATTACATGTTTACAACTATATAATACTTATGTTACATGTATGTGGTTAATATGAAAGATTTGATGTTATATATTGATATGTATACTATGTTCATATGAAAGAATACATTAGAACGTTTAGATTAAAAATTTCAGTGTTTCGTATAAACAATATGAGTTATGGAAAATACAAAGTACCTTAAGTCCATAAAGTAGAGAAACCAGACCTTAAGACCAAGGCTTCGAGTTATGTCTAGATTAAGGTAAAACTCACACATCATATAATATCATATTTCTCATGTCTTGAGCGCCAAATCATCATTAAGAGTGCTCTCGATTTTCTTAGCACCAACATTTTTCCAGTCTATTGAAAGCACTGTCCCATTAGATTCCACATGTTGATTGTGCAAAACTGCAAAAGAGAAACTGATATATCTCACGGAAGAGAAACTGCAAAAGAGATGTGTGGGTAGATATATCTCACAAAAGAGAAACTGCAAAAGAGAAACTGTTAAAATTTTATGTAATTTATAAATATATAAAAAATTGATCACATTATTACTCTTTTATAGTTTCAACAATTAGTTACCATAAATAATTATTTCTAATATTATGTAGATTATTTGGAAAGTGGTAATTGAATTATCCTTTCCTTTTAGATATAATTATAATAAATAAAATTAAAAATCATCGGTCAATCAAATTCTAACAATTTGAAGAGTTCATTTATGATCAACACATAATAAAAAATCACTTATGTGACTTTTCAATCAATATATAGTAGAATTTATATTTTTACAAATAATTTATAACATTATATAAATAATTTTAAAATTCTGATAAATTTATTCTGTAAACAACGATAAATAATTTAAAAATCATATTAATAAACATTTTTGGATTTTGTAATATTTAAAATAGTTATTATATAATTATATTCGAATACAATTCATCAAGTAGAGTATAAAACTATTATAATTATCTTATATAAAAATTCGTTCATTATATTTTATAGTTTATAAATATTAAAAGTAATAAATAAAACATTATTAATCTTTCTATAATTTCGAGAATTAGTTGCCATAAATTGTTATTTGTAATATTCTTAAGATTATATGGCAAGTGATGTTAAATATTTTTAGACTTACCTTAAATTTTTAGAACTAATTTAAATAAATAAAAATTAAAAACAATCGACCAATCAAATTATAACAATTTTTTTGAAACTTCACCTATGAACGACACGTCACCAGATCTCACTTAAGTGACTTCTCTTTTAATATATAGGGGGATATTAAAATAAAATATTTATCTTATAACCCATTTTGTATTAAAATAATTTTTATGCTTTAAAACTTTTTGATACAATTTGTTAAAAGAGAAATTCCCTAGGATAGCTCTTTTAAAGTTTCTGTCACAAAAATAGCCGTCAATGAAAAAATGACCAAATTTTTTTTTTTTGTCATCGACTTTTACAGACTCATATTGACTCTGTAAATCAAACTGGGTGATCTGCATCCATATGAACAACATAAGACGGTTGCATCCTAGCTTTACGGGCTAGACTATCCGCCATAGTGTTAAGCGTTCGTGGAACATGGATTATTTCTGATCGTGTGAAACTCTCCGTCAGGGTCTTGTAATCTTCCAAATAATCTGCAAAAGCTGGTCATTCTTCTGGTTCCGAAATCATATTCACCAATTGAGAACAAAATATGTTTTATTAAAAATGCATTTTTACCCTAGGATTAACCAGTACCGACCCTTGCACGAAGCACCCGCTTGCGGCCGTGTATTTAGTAATTAAATTCGGCCACATATTTGATATATTTTCTTTAGTCTAGTGGTAAACTCATGTCCACATTTACATCAGAACACGGGTTTGACAACCAGTGGCCGCATTTCTAGTTTCTATTTTTTCTTTCTGTTTTTTTTTTCCTTTAAAAAGTGGCCACATTTTTTTCTCTTGCATCCGACCATTCAAATTTTAGGACCGGTTCTAGGGTTAACTAATCTAGACTTAGGGTTTAGAGTTAAAGGGTGTGATTTTGGGGATAGAGTTTCAAACTTTTAAAAATAAAATATAGATATTAAAATTTCAAAACAAAAAAGAGCTATTTGATCATTTTCTTTTTTGAAGAATATTTTTATGACAAAACTTAAAAATGACTATTTGAGAGAATTACCTTTTGTTAAATTTACTTATATAATTTGATTTTGTTATTCAAATTGGAATTAATATTTTATAAATATATAATATGAATAGTGAATATAATATGATTATTCAGGTGCAGTTGTTAGAAAGTTGAGTAAAATGCAAAACTTGATTCTAATATTAAAAGGTTGTAAGACAGTTTTGTAGTCTGATAGGAAGAAGTGGGTTCCAATTAATTTGGAATCAAAGAAATGGTTATAAAATATATATATATATATATATATAAAGATAGTTATTGTTGGACTAAACTTCAATCAATTGGTCATGATCCTGATTTAATAGTATTGATTTGTGTTAAATATTAATTTAATATTAATTTTTAGTTTGTGTGCATGTTATGTTTAGTCTGTTTCAGAACTTGTGTTTAACTTGAAGTAACTATTGGTCTATTTAAATTTAAATTTGTGTCCCAGTTTGAGTACATGTCAAATTAGTGTTTGAATAAGTGCCATTCTCTGATAAATCTTGCTTCTCTCCATGTTCTCTTATTTCGGGGATGTATTTTTAATATGTACAATGAAATGAAATACAATTCAGTAGACACTGTGTACTATTGACACTTATCTTTTAAGTTTTCTCTCTTTGATTTATAATGCCGTTTTTTTCTTAAATAGTGTGATTCTTGCAGGTACAGCAACACAAGAACTCGCGAAAAAGAGTTTCAAGAATTTAAGAGAAGACAGTAATCATGAAAACCCACAAAACCAACAACAAGAGCAGCCAGAATTTGCCAGGAGAAGCCGTCCGCAAGAAACAGCCTGAACTATCTTCGATAGGCCATACCATTTCTGAAATTTCAGCTGATGCGCTCAATCCGCCACGAGATAGTTTTAATATAAAAAAAAATTGTGCTTACATCAAACTGTCAATAAAATATTTAATTATTTTTGTATTAAACAAATATATACAAACCTGTCATATTATCGGATGAGATTATCCGTTCACCACAAGTCACATCAAGTCTGTTAAGATCCATGGGAGATCTTCCTGGTGCTGAGGATGCTCTTGTTTTTCCTTTGAAATCCTCACAAGTTCTGGCTTCTAAACTCACCAGTTCAGTAAGTACTCACATCCTCTTAGCTTAGTTTCCACTCTCTCTAACCACAGATTTGCTTTTTCAAGCTTCAACAACGATGATATGCAACTTTGGTAAGAACAAACCAGAAGGTAAGTCAGAAATGGGGTTTAGATAATCATCGAATACATATGCATAAAGATAGATAAATCAACAAGCGTCTCTAACACAGTACGCTGATGGAACAATAACAAACGACTCCTACAAAAGAGCACTCTAGCGTCTTCTTTATGAAACACAGACTCTCTCTCGAAATACTTAGGAAACAGAGAAACAAAGAGTGGTAAGAATCTATTCCTTGGCGGATTTGTTGATGAGAGACTTGTGGATGTGAGGGATGACACCACCACCAGCTATAGTTCCTTTGATGAGAGTATCTAGCTCTTCATCTCCGCGAATCGCAAGCTGCAAGTGCCTGGGGGAGATACGTTTCACCTTGAGGTCCTTGCTCGCGTTACCAGCCAGCTCCAAAACTTCTGCGGTCAGATACTCCAATATCGCTGCAGTGTAAACAGCTGCAGTTGCTCCAACCCTTCCGTGAGCAGTGGACCTAGTCTTCAACAGTCGATGCACCCTTCCTACAGGGAACTGCGCAAAAAGGAACAAATTAGCCACAACAATGCAACAAGATCATTAGAAAGTATGGTAGCGTCTTAATAATCTGAAAGCCACAACATCAAACAGTTTAAAGGAAACCACTAATGAGAAAACCTCACAAAAAGAAGGTTCAAGAAAACACACATTGATGAATCAAAATTAGCGGTTTTGTTGATGTAACGAACCTTAGACTACTCTCAAGTAGCATAACCATGAGAAGTCATGAAAAAATCAAATATCCATAGATAAAACCTATCAATGAGACACTTCACAAGCCTTAACACCATAAAAAAAAAACTCTCAAGTAGCACAACAAAGACACAAGAGAGCTAAGAGCTGCTAACAAGAGGAAAGACAACGCAAAAACCTATGGCAACGAGAGCGAAACACAGTGCAAATCAAGGGATCAAGACGGTCAATATCAACCATAAACTGCACAAAATTAGCCACAACAGTGGAACAAGATCATTAGAAAGAGTCTATACAGTTTGAAGAACCCAGTAATGAGTAAACCTCACCCAAAGAACGTTATCAAATTAGCGTTGTTGTTGTTGCTGTTACGACCTTAAAGTACCCTCAAATAACATAGCCACGACTAATCCAATATGAAAAAATAAAACTCAAATCTGCATTGCTAGAACCCACCAATGAGAAACCTAACAAGCTTCAACACCAAAAGATGGTCAACGACACCAAAAGTTAGCTCTTTTTTTATTATTTTTTAATTGTTGTTGAAATACACTCGAGTACAACGACAAAGACTAGTAGTCCTATGGCGATGCGAACAAAACACAAAGCAAATCAAGAGATCGAAGTGGTCCATATCAATCAGCTAATCAAAATCTAGCTAATAATCTAATCGATCCGCCACTTATAAGAATCGAGGAGTTTACCTGAAGACCAGCTCGAGCAGAACGGGTGATGGGTTGTTTCTTCTTGTCCTTGTCCTTCTCGCTACCGCTAGGTTTCCCCATTATCAATCCTTTCGCTCCTTTCCCCGACATTTTCCCGCCAAAAGTCTCACACCCGCGCGCAGATAGAGAGATAGAGAGATAGAGATAGATCGCACCAGAAGAGGGAGAGACGAAGAAGCTCGCGAGTCGATAGATGAAATAGATCGAGAATGACGGTTTATGATAGACCCGTTGACGATTTTGCCCCTCCACGCCGACCTTAATTACATCTTAAAAGCCTAGGCCCAAGCCCAATCATAAGTAACGTTATATCATAAATTGCACAACAAGTCCCAATGTTTTATATATTAATAACGAAAAGGTCGCCAGAAGACTAAAAGATAAGGAAAAGTCCTTTGTGTTTTTTTTTTGTAGTCAGGAAACACAAACACACAAAACATAGCCAATCAAGAACCAAGACAAAGACTTTCAGTTCTGCTAAGCATCGGAAAGTTTATCTGCGGTTTTTCCTTCTTTGTTGATGTGAAAGCCTTCAATCTTCTTAGCAACTTCATCCACGCTATGATTTGGTGTCGTTTGCCAGATCCTGATGGTTCCGTCTTCTGATCCCGAGGCGTAGGACTCACCCGTTGGTGAAAACCTCACGCAGTGTACCGGCCCATGATGCCCCTTGTTGCACCCTAAGTGCCAGACAAAAGATGCAAGGAAGGAACAATCAAAAACCAAAAATCCTCCTTATCAAAGCTACTTTGCTTATTCAATCAATGAATCTCTATCTCTGTGTCACTTATTAACAAATATGGCAGAGAACCATGCTTTAAGACAATCCTATAACTAGCTTTCTAATATGATCGTGTAAAATGTTATGAGAGTCACTCACCAATCTCCTCGCCGGAGTAGAAATCAAACACTCGCACCCACATATCCTCACCACCAGCTACAAACTTCTCACCAGACTTAGGCTCCAGCGATGCAGACTCGACATTGCATGGCATGTCATAACTCTTCACTAGTCCAAAACTAGAGACAGACAAAGATGGAGGGATTGTTACAAAAGGTGATTAAAAATATGTATATACATAATTATCTTCATGGAATGAGAAGCTTACTGGTTAGCGTCCCAGAATTTAACACTTGACCCATCGGCAGTAGTAATGTACCGTCCATCTTGGCTCACTTCAGCACTCGTGACAGGAGACTTAGTCTCCAGTGTCTGCACAATCTTCCCACTCCTAACATCCCATAACCTGCATAACACCAAAGTTAATCAAATCATGCCTTGTGTATTTAGCTGTGGCTTTCTTATTTCCATATACTTCATACCTCACGCCACCAATATCAGTGCAAGAACTCAATATTGTTTGGTCACTGTGAAGCCATGTGAGAGTTCTGATAGATCCAGGAGATTTATCGACTTCGGTAGGCGCTGCATCCAACCGGTTCAAGTCAAAAACACGGAGTATCTTCTCAAATCCTCCAGTAATCAGCAATTTGGTATCCTAGTAGTGGACGCATAGCATTCAATTATTATGAACAATACAGAACCAATCCACAAACAACAAGGTTTAGGCATAGTCCAATCTAGTAGGTAACCAAATCCTCAAAGCGTTCAATTTGAAGTTACGTACATTAAATGCTAGATTAAAGCTGTTTTCATACCATATTTACAAACAACAGGTCATTCAAAAGCTTATGTCTATTAAGAAAAACTCAAAATTGCATATAGTACTTGAAACGAACCTCTGAGAAGGCACAGGCTCGAACGATATGCTTGTGCTCAAAAGAATGAAGCACATCACCCGTTAACGCATCCCAAAGTTTCCTGAACGAATAAGTACCACAACCAGATAATTAAGCTCTAGGCCAAGTTGGTACATACATCAGAAAACAACATGATTAATGGAACCCAAAACAAATACAAAAAACGTACGCTGAAAAATCAGCAGATGCAGAAGCAGCACGTAGAGCATTGTTGTCGAGGCAAGAACTCCACACTGCACCTTTATGACCTTCAAAGGTACCAATCCAATCTCCAGTCTCCCCGTTTCTCAACATTGGATGTGAATCTAAGCGCACATAAAGACATGATTGTTCTCAGATATTCATACATAAAATGCAAACTAATATGAGTTATTTAAAGCTGCTAATCTATTTATAAAACCCACCAAACAGAACATCTGAAGCAGTTCTTGTAATAAAAAAGAGTCGCAATTTATACTTGTCGGTTTCAATCGGTATATTATCATGTTAACATCACAATAGGTAGGCAGATAGTGCATAGAATAGGATTTGTTCAGTAGATCGAACCCACAAAGCTAATCCATTCTTAAACTCCACCAAACAGAGCATCTAAACCAGTTCTTGTAATTAAAGAGACACACTTTATAGTTGTAGGTTTCAGTCGGAATCTCATAAACTATTCCAACTGTGATGAACAAGATCTAAAGAAGTTACCTTTACTGGCACTGATGAGGAAGAAACCATCAGGGGTAATGGGACTGTAGAACAAATCAACAACAGGTCTTGAATGGCCATGGCAGACAAGTGGAACGGCAACCTTCTTCTTATCCATTTTATAATATAATCCAACACACGACAGTGGAAGAAACAAAACCAAACCAAGCCCTAAGAAGAACTTTCAAATCCTTTCAGATTGAAGAATAGGGTTTTTTCTAATTCAAGCGATTCAAACACGAACTACGCTTAAAAGAAAAATCAAAAGGGTCAAACTTTTTTTTCTAGTTTTCTACAAATATATTGGGAGAAAAATCCCGAATCTAATTGACTTCGATCGAATTTGCAATTGAAAAAGAGAAATCTGCAGCTATAGTTGAATGCTGCTTCCCGACAATTTTACAGACAGAAGAAGAAGAAGAGAGAAGTAGTAGGGAGATGCTTTACTTGTTTTTAGGGATTTGGGGGAGAGAAGAACTTGTACACATGATTATTTTAAATTACTACCTATATTTTTGCAAGTCTTACATTAGTCACCCTATATTTTTTAGATTTACATGTATCCCCTTCTCAAAAAGAATTCATTTTTATCTGGCTTTAGTTAAGAAGAGTTTTACCTTTAAAAAATTTACATCCGATTGACTTTACGAAACAGTGCACAACATAAACCACACACACACTCTCAAAAATGTAAAACATTAATGTCCTTGAGCAATCCACGCATTTCAATGTGAGACTTGATTATGAAGAGAACATAAACAGAAGGGTGATCAAAAACTAGTACATAAAACATAAAAGAGTGTCATTACATGGATGAATAAAGTCATAAGTAGCTAACAGAATACTTCAAATAAAATACATGAAAGGTTGAAACTGACTCAACATTGGCGCCAAGAATAAGCTCATTGGATTAAAGAGAAGAAAGAAAAGTCCTTTGACAAAATTTCTACAGATTAAAAATGCCCAAATATCTTCCTGACATTACTACTAACTTGGCAGATGAGACTGAGATTAAAAGCAACAAACTTTACATTAATCTGACTTATAAACCAATATAAATCATTTTAAGAATCTGAGATCTCACACGTAGAAGTGGTGCATTAACATCAAAATACTGGTGCATTATCATCAAAATCCCTATACACAGTCAGATCTTCAAGAACAGGACAGCCTGACCTGAGATGAGCTTCTCCGTAATCAAAGGATCTTCATTACTCTACATGACGTCAAGATAAAAGAATCTTGAGACAAGGTGGATAAACAAGAAACTCCAAAAAGAGACCATTAATGTCATGCTCTTATAAACTACGTTGCACGGAAACTTCTGTAGAAACCTTATTTTACTACCATAGGACAACTGATATTTGTAAAGAATAATAAGAACATAAACTAAAATTTCAATACCAAAATATAAAAATAAAGAAGAATTGCAGAGTCGAGATAGTTAATCTCTTTCCTTAAATCTTTAAACGCCCCGTAGTGTGACGGTTTTATGGCGCTCAGATTCCCAAGATACAACTGCAGCATTATTTCTGTTTACCATCACCGAAAAAACAGAATCTATCGAACCTATTTAATTGCTTCTGTTTACCATCACCGAAAAAACAGAATCTATCGAACCTATTTCTGTGATGTACTCTCAGACTCAAAATATAAAAAAAAACTAGCATAACTATTCTGAGTGGGAGAAAATGTTTCTTGGTTGTATGAATGTGTGTTTTTCTAAATGGCTCACAAGCCTTTATATAGAAAATAATGAGAAGCACAAGTTTTATTTTTCAACACAAAAATGAAACCTCCATGGTGCACTAATGAAGTTTTTAATTCTTGTCATTATTATGTGAATTTATTTCACATTTTGACCAAGAAATTAAAGAGTAAAATGATTATTGTTTGACCAATTCAAACAAAATAATATACTTTAAAATGGATTTCTTTTTTATATTTTATCAATATAAAAGATCAACATATATTTGATTTAAGTTAATGAACATGAAGTCCAACTAACATATCAAAACTCAAATCCAAGTTCAAATATTCAATGAGTGTATTTGCTACTTTGTATAAGTTTCTCAAATCACACACATTGGACCTCCATTTCTCATTCAAATAAAACTTTATTTTTAACATATGAATACATTATTCATAATGTTCAAAAAATAGTTCCAACAATCCCCCACATGAATAGAAATGACTCTAGATACTAGACAAGACTCAACTTCCTAGACAAGACTCGACAAGACCTAACTAAGGACTTTTGAGAGTACAAACGAAAAATCCACTGCATGATGAGTTGGTAGCAATTTTTCAGCCTTGAACCAGTCATTGTTAATAGCTATCGGATTTACTCGGCCAGGAGGTGGCCATGATGTCTTGAACCTCCCGGGCTTTGGTGTAAACCTAGACAATAGCCATAACACAGCTTCATTCTCTCACAGAACTAGGTTCTCTATTGTGTTCATTTTGGCCGTGAACAGTCTTGGTTAATCATGAGTGAACTTGGAGAATATAGCCTTTCCTTCATTCTCCTAGAAACGGCCCCATTTTACACTCACCAGGTGATTTGCCATTAGTTTTGTTTAGAGGAGTATCATGTACTACTCCATTCATATCTCAAAACAATGGACACAAATCATTAAAAGCTAATGCTTATCCTATATTCCTTACATGTAGCACTGTTTAATCATCATAGGAACTGGGTATAGACCGAAGTCTTACAGTGCTTTGGGCAGATTTAGTTTGACTTAGTTGTCTCCTTGAACCTATTTCTTGGGATCTCCAGTCAGTTAGGTAGAGTTACCGCCAAACCTCATCTTAATTCACAGGCTACCCATTCCTTTAGATGATATAACAACTTGATCTCATGACACACCTTTAGTATAAGGATCCTAGGTTGTCATCATAATGAACATAATCACTTGAGATTAGTCGAGATCAATTGTCTAATGATTTTTTTCGTCATCTTTTTTTAAAGATACAATTAACCATTATACACAAAACTCAGTGAATGACACTAGTTTTTTTTTCTTTTAAAAAAAAATTATATTGTGATAACTATCACTAAGTTTATTTGGCCTCTTGCCAATAACTTTATATGGTAAGCAAAGCTTCCCCCACATTTCTTGAGATAAGTCAAAATATACATAATTACATTTAACATCTCTTAAGAGTTTAGAAAATTAATCTACAACTCCTTTAGATTTAAATGAATTAAAAACAATTTCAAAAATTATTACAATTTTTCTTGAAAAATGTGTTTCATTCTTAGAAATTCACATTTTACATAGAACTATTTTCATAGTTCTCTCAAGTTAATAAATCTAACTTGTATGTTTTGGATCTTTTCCAAACACCTTTTTAGCAAATATACATATCATTACAAGATATTATTTTTGCCATCAAACCACACAATTTTATATGATTATTCTCAACCATATTGACTTTAGAAACGACAATACACATGTCAGTTTCAGTCACATTGGTCTAAAAATTCTCATGTTTTTGCATGGTCAATCTTCTTGTAACTTGCATTTAAGCATTGATGAAATATAAATGTTTTTGATCAATATCAACAAACATTTTTATTTTCTATGGCAAATGATTTATATGTGGCAGACCTCTCCCAAACTTAATTTGGGGCGTCGACTCACAACCATTTCCATCTATACAACTTGATCTCTTAAAGATCAAAATGTTGTTCCATCCATACTTGAAACTTGAATTTCTTTTTATTTTCTCATTGGTCACACATGTATTTAATAATTAATTACACCTTAAGGAGAAAAACTGTAACAATGAAACAAAAAACGTTAATCTTGATAATTAAATCAAAGAAGTCAAAGCTACACACACTGTGACTAGTAACGTTTTATTTAAACACCTTTATGAGGTAGTAATTTTAAAAAAATGTATGCATTTTTTCTTCTTCCAGAAAACGTTTTAAGAGTTAAAACAATGGAAACCAAATCAGTGCTTTGAACATGTCAAACCAAAATCAAAATTAAATCAACAGTTTTTTTTATTCTATTAAAAACTGCAATAAAATAGCTCAACAAATCCTGCATTTGTTTTCCAGTTTGATTGTTAGAATGATTAACACCTGCTCAACAAAAGAAACAATTGACTGAAAACTATAATAATAAATAAACGATAATTCTGATGAAAAAATGATTTCCATCATCTTGCATTTCCCGGTTCCAAGAATGATTTAATTCATGATTTCATATAACCTGTTCTTAGAAAAAACTTTCAACAAATATCAGTATTGTTAGTGCAAAAGCATAAACAATATTTAAAGATTTAAGAGTGTAGGAACCTTATTTTACTATCATAGGACAACTGATATTTGTAAAGAATAATAAGAACATAAACTAAAATTTCAATACAAAATATAAAAATAAAGAATAATTGTAGAGTCGAGATAGTTAATCTCTTTCCTTAAATCTTTAAACGCCCCGTAGTGTGACGGTTTTATGGCGCTCAGATTCCCAAGATACAACTGCAGCATTGTTTCTGTTTACCATCACCGAAAAACAGAATCTATCGAACTTATTTCTGTGATGTACTCTCAGACTCAAAATAAAAAAAAATACTAGCATAACTATTCTGAGTGGGAGAAAAGTTTCTTGATTGTATGAATGTGTTTATTTTCTAAATGGCTCACAAGCCTTTATATAGAAAAATAATGAGAAGCACAAGTTTCATTTTTCAACACAAAAATGAAACCTCCATGGTGCACTAATGAAGTTTTTAATTCTTGTCATTATTATGTGAATTTATTCCACATTTTGACCAAGAAATTAAAGAATAAAATTATTATTGTTTTGACCAATTCAAACAAAATAATATACTTTAAAATGGATTTCTTTTTTATATTTTATCAATATAAAAGATCAACATATATTTGGTTTATAAGATTAAGTCAATGAACATGAAGTCCAACTAACAAATGAAAAAACCCAAATCCAAGTTCAAATATCCAATGTGTGTATTTGCTACTTTATATAAGTTTCTCAAATCACACACATTAGACCTCCATTTCTCATTCAAATAAAACTTCTTTTTTGACATATGAATACATTATTCATAATGTTCAAAAAATAGTTCCAACAGCTTCATCGGACGTCCGCTTCCCGCTTCGGAATCGGAATCAGAATCGGAACCTTGTGGAAGCTTGCGGAATCTCGCTTCCAAAACGTATCTAAAATATTCTTTTTAAAAACTTGTTGGAAGCTTATGATTCCGTTTTGGAATCACGCTTCCGTTTAAAAAAACAAATACAATGTATATCAATAAAATATAAAACCATAGTTTTAATCTATATAAAATAAAACAAATTAATAGTAATGAATATTGAGTTATAAATATACAAATATCAAAAATAATACTATAAATTATCTTTATGCATTGAGATTTTTTTATTAAAGATACAGCACATATTGAAACATATTGTGTCAATTATTTATGAAGATTAAAAATAATTAATATAATACTTTTTGTAAACATAATTTATGTGTATTTTTACAGTTTTAATATAAAATCATTTCAAAATTATTATAAATGAATAAATGTTTTATTTCAAATTTAAATCATATAATTTTTAGTCCTAATTTTCTAAAAAATTTACATATATATATTTTTATTTATTTATATATGGATATACGCTTCCAACACGTACCCGTTTCCTAATATTTTAAAAAAATATTGTTTCTGCGCTTCCTTACGCTTTCGCTTGAAAGGATCTTCATTACTCTACATGACGTCAAGATAAAAGAATCTTGAGACAAGGTGGAGAAACAAGAAACTCCAAAAAGAGACCATTAATGTCATGCTCTTATAAATGCCCAAGACATGGAATCTCTGGTAAAAGAACACCCAAGGGTGTCAATATCTAGATGATGAAGTTCATTGTTAATGGTGATCAACTTGGTGATTGCAACGAGAGATACATTACATTTATCATACTTTAATTTGAACTTTTGCACGTGCGATCGACCTACCGTTTAACTCCCGTGTTCTGGCAATGAAGTTTAGACTATTGCTTCAAGATCATCACTTAGATTTAGTTTTTAGTGATGGCTTTTGAAAGAGCTAATTAACAAGTGAGAGAGATCAAACGGTTTGTTACAGTTAAAAGAAAATTGAACATAGGTTAACGCCGTTAACTTAACGGTAACTAATTAATTAACCAAACATCCAACGGTTCTTAAGAACAAGACAATACAACACAACACAAAAGACAATACCCAATCCAACGGTTCTAATGAAAAACAAGCACCGACAGAAGATGGTCCGCTAGAAACCTACAAAAAACACGACAACTAAAAGAGGAAACATTTGGATTCGACAAATTGATCTCCAGATCCGAAAAACAGCGACCCGGATTCGTTTTACTCCTTGATCCGACCCGAGATATCAGAAGCGAGCCGAGACGCAATCGCTGAATGATACATAACTTCGTGGAACGTGGAAGCTTCTGCGATTTTCTTCCTCAACTCCTTAGCTTTCTCCTCCGTGAGACACCCGCGACGACGAAGCTTTTGACCCGGATCCTGACCCGACCCGTTCGATTCCGGAGCCACGGAGGAGGAGGTTTCGATGTTGAGGTAATCCGGCTCGGAGGGTATGCCGAAGAGAGGAGCCCACCAAGAAACAGGTTTCTTGCGGTTTGGATCCGGGTTTTTCATGGATCCGGATCCGGAAGATGCTCGGATCGTGAAAGGAGCGGAACTGCAGACAATCGAAGCCATGGTTAAGTTGAAATGCAGATAAAGAAGTAACGTGAAGATTTAGATGATTTAAGGAAAGAAAGCAAGATGAAGATGGATAAATAGATCTTTTATGGTTTCGAATTATATAATGTAATAAATTTGATGTAAATGATCTGCTACGATGCGATTTGAAAGAGGATCTCGTACGTTAGATATGCTTTTATTCAGCTATCCACGGAGATTTTGGGTGGACGCCGACGTAGTTGATTGTGACCTCGGGGATGGATAAGTCTTGCCGCGTGGAACGTTTTTTAAATCGTCAATTTGCAGTGTCTTCATCTGTACTTTTCTGTAAAAAAACATTTTTTATTATTTAAATGACGTGAAAGAGCCGTTTGGTTTTATGCAATCAAAACGTAGACTACATAAAAATATACTAAAAGACAGATTAAAAACGAAGTGATCTGAGATGGGATCAGTCTAAACGCGTTGAACGCTTTTTTACCGTCAAATCGCCGTGTCTTCGATCTGCACCTTTCTTAAAAACTTTTGATTTATTTACGACGTTAAAGAGCTGTTTGAGTCTTTAAGAGTACAAACAAAGAATTTGAAATTAACGGGGAACCGAAACACTCTCTCTCTTCTGTTAGAGAGAGAAAACTCTCTCGATCTCAATCTCCTTTCAAATCATAAATCCAAAGATTAGAGATGAGATGAGTTTGGTTCTGTGATCGGTTTTTCCTTCCGGAAACGATGGCTCCTTCAGTGTCGTTTGCCGGCTTCTGACTCCGGCGTCGTCTCTTATCCTTTGGTGTCGACGGCTGGCTCCGTGCCGGTTTCATCCGGCGTTTATATTTTTGGAAAAGAACGGTGAAGAAAGAAGACATGGTTGTGGCTTTAAAGCCGTCGGTGGTGGTTTAACTGGCTCTGGATGAGATCTCGGGACAGTCTCGATCGATCTCTCCATTACAAAGAGTGTAGGCGACGAAGGTGGGCGCGGTGGTTCTGGTTCCGGTGTTATCCGGTGAAACACGTGTCCATTTTTTGTCTCCTCCGATGTGAGCCTCGTAGATTGGGTTACGATGTGGTGTTTGGATGACGCGTGTCTCGTTCATGGGTGAGTTTCGACACGTGGGTGGCCTCGCGAATTTCTGGACGCGTGGGATTGTGAGGCACCGCATGGTCTGTGGTTTGGGCTTAAGGTCCATGTTAAGTTTGCCTTTTGTTCTGGGCTTTTAGTTTTATGTTTAATGTTTCTTGGGTTGTTTGGGCTTGACCCATTAATAAAATAATAATAGATGGAAAAAAAAAAAGTACAAACAAAGACGTCAAAGAACTCAGAACTGTTCTGGTTTCTGGTTTATTTGCCGGTTTTTGACATTTCTTCTTTGATTATTCTGCTTATTGGGCCATTTTTATAAAAATATAGACACATGGGTTTTGATTGAGCTTTTAGTTTTTATTAGTTTGTTGGGCTCTCATCTTATTTTTCTGCTTTTCGTCTCTTTTGTATATTTTTAAATCCAAAAACCCCTTTGAAAACATTACTAGATAATTCACTACTGACCTCTTTTGGCTAACCAGCAAGAGAAATTTAAACTTACCATAAAAAATAGATATTTCACCACTGCCTCTTTACTGGACTTTAATCTCTTATGTGACAAAGGACCAAAAAAAAATCTACAACCACCAAAACTAATCTCTTATGGGACAAGTGAGTGTAAATTATGATTTTACCCTTAATGAAAGCTCAATATCAACCATTAGATCAAAATCATTCACGTTATAATGTGAACCGTCGGATTTTTAAAGATGAAATATTTACAACAATGCCATTAATGAATCTTATTCCTTAGCCATTAGATCATATGAGTATGTTTTAATCTTAGCCATTGGATTTCATCATCTAGCTTCTTCTCTCTCGGCTGGGTCCCACATAAACTTTAATCACTCTTCTTCTTCTTCTTCTTCATTTCACCCTCAACCATATTCAACCACCACGAAAATTCATTACATTCACCAACCAAAGATCTCTTCTTCAACTTTTCATCCACAAACCTTTACATATGTTTCTTAAGGTCTTTCTACAGCTTATGATGCCCTGAAACAGCACATGTGCGTCGTCGTTGGTTCTAAAATCGTTTGGTAAGTGTATACTCTCTCCCTCTCTTTTTCTCTCACTCTTCTCTGTCTTTTTTTATTTTTCTAATTTTTTATGTTTCAGTTTAGTCACATAATATGTATATTAACGTTTGAGTAAGATTCTAAGATTTAATATAATGTTGTTAAAGTATGAAACATGATATTATAGAATAAATCGTTTTTGTTTATGGTACAACTGATACAACTTTTGCATATGTATCAAACAATACAAGTGATACTGGTATAACTAGTCCAACTATGTCTTATTTACCAGAGTAGTGATACTGATATAACTAGTACAACTATTCAGATTCTAAAATTGAAATATTCCATCCGATATTCCATAAGAAAAAAACAATTAGCTGGCTAAATTGGTAAGTATTTAGATAGGTTCCTTTTATTTGTGATATATTTTTTTTTTTTGCAGTTTTCACACTATCTCATAAGTTTGCATGATCTACCTTAGACTTTTAAGGTTTGTTAACTTCTTTGTCCACATAATTTTTGGAAAAACATACATGAAATGTATTTTAACAAAATTGATGATTTTATTTTATTGGGGCAAAGGCATGTACACATAAAGAAGTGGTACAACTGAGGTAAGTTTAAATTTTATGTGGTACAACTAGTTTTTTCGATTTCAATGCCAAAATACAACTATGTACAAACCGGTACAACTGACAAACTAGTACAACTCTGTACAAACCGGTACAACGCAAATACTAGTACAACTATGTTATTTCATCTTGTATTGTGCATCAAATTTTAAATATGTATCATGTTTTAAACACTGTGGTTGAACTATATGTTATTATGTTGCTTTAGTTGTATCGGTTGTACTAAAATAATTGGTGATGCAAATAATTTACATCAATTTATTTAATAATTGATGTAAATATATAAATTATTTGCATCATTTCATTTTACACAAAATTAGTATCAATTTTAAGAATTTATTCAAAAATATGTATCATTTAGAATTGCTGATTTATATCTTTTCTAATTAAATGTAATTTTAAAAAAAAAATTGATTAAAATGATTTATTTTGGTAGTTAATTCTTAATTAATACCTTTACTGATTATTTGTATTATTTTTTGCAATTTTGTTTTCTTCTAATAGCTATTATTATCTTGATAAACAAACTAAAATTTTACAATTGTAGATAACAATTGTATTAATACATCACAATTAAAACAATTACTTGCAAAAAAAAATCATACATCAAACCCAATCTGTTTCTTCTTTCCGGTGATTCGCGTCTTTAGAGCAATGGTTGAAGAATTTTCTGGCTCCGCATCCAGCTTTTGTGCCTCGAGACTAAAAAGATGAAGATGATTTTTTTTCAAAAATCGTACAACTAGTATAACTTATAAACGTAACAATTTCAAATCAAATATTATTAAAAATATACTATTCATATATTTGACATGCAAGCAGAAGAGATTAGACCAATATGTCTTATTGGTTCTACATCATTCTCTTTTCTAGCATTTTCATATGCTGAAAACAATCAATAAAGAAAATTATACATCTCATAATTAAGCGATGCCATTTTATAATTTTCTCAAAGTCATGTCATCTTTTTTTAGTGAGAATAAATATGGTGATGACACATAAGAAAATCATTTCTCAAATATGTATAGGAGATACTCAATATGTACTAGTTGTATTAATTCGAGTTGTACTAGTTGTACTAGTTTGAGTTATACTAGTTGTACTAGTTTGAGGTTTACTAGTTGTACTAGTAATACTTTTCGTTCTTCATTATCTTGAATATCATATGGAAAGATGAAATTTGATTCTAGATAAGATATAATTGATTAAATATAACTGTGGATTGATCGATTTGAGATAAAAAAAAAAGAAAAAAATTAGTGGATGATTGAAGAAATTTTTTGATTTTGTTTTATGGTGAAAAAAATGGAGAAGAAGAAGAACTGGGTTGGGTTTCTTCCTTGTTTTTCTTCTTTGGAGACATAGTTTCTCAAAGAGTGACACGAAATTGAAGAAATATATGAGATTCAAGATGATTGTTGTCGAGTTTGATTAGTGATGGGAGATAGAGGGAGATCGTGATTTTAGTTCGTAGGTTTCGTTGGTTACATTGAAGACAAAGAAACTGGGGACAAAAGAAATTGGGGATTTAGGTTTATTAAAACATGGGTCGGTCGGGTTAATGGGAAATGGGTGGGTCCACTGGCTGGATATGTAAATATGTTGAAGTTTTAGGTTTTATGGTATTTTCTGCTTAATTTTAATTTATTTTTAATTCATTAAAAAAATAAAAATAAAAGGGGTCTATTCCAGACTTTTTTGGTGCCCTTCTGGTCCATCCCAGCATTTGATCCCTCTTTACTCCACATAAAACTAACTGAAGTGAGTTTTTTTTAGCAAACTGAATTGAGTTGTAGAGACACTTTAAGCAATGAGAAAGCATCTATCATTGTTAATGGCTTTTTAACTTCCTCCAAGATTTTCTAAGGGAGTTATTTTAAAACTTGAAAGCTGGCCATAATTTGGATCTTTCAACAACTTCCAATAGAACTACTTTGTAGTAGAATAATTTTATTCATCAATAGAAGGAATAATATGTTGGATCTCCGCAATAAGGACATAAGAGCACCATTATCATAAGAGCACCATTATCATGGTGTCTTAGGCAACGTATTTAGAGTGTTTAGATTTAAAAATAGTTAATTAAGAAAGAGGCGTTGCTTAATGAAGACGCGCAAAAGACGGGGGTTTCGCGGCACGTGTCATTTATTCAACATCACTCTCTCTCACAACGCCTCGTCTTCTCTCTTTCTCTCGAGGCGACTCTGAGGCGAAACGGTGATCTCTCTGCAACGATGATATCTCCGTCTCGTCGACGGCATCAGCTGGAGTCTCTATCGGTTGAATCGCCGTCTCTCTCTCTCTCTCTCTCTCTCTCTCTCTCTCTCTCTCTCTCTCTCTCTCTCTCTCTCTCTCTCTCTCTCGTTAACGACTCTGCGTCTCCCTCGCTCTCCTCGACGATTCCGCCTCCCTGTCGCTCTCCTCGACGACTCCGCGTATCTCTCGCTCTCCATGACGGCTCACCTAAATCAAGAATCGCTCCACCTCTCTCTCTTCGGCCCGTGGCTATCCTCGACAAATTCAAACCGAAAGAAAAAGCTAAGTTTTTTTTCCTCTTATGTATGAATCATTCGTTGTTAAATTGATTCGTGTCTTGTGTTGCATGCGTCTCTTGTGTTTTTTATGTCTCCTGATTGAAGAGATGATGTCTCTGTCTTTGTTTGTTTATGTCTCTGTCTTTGTTTGTTAATCATTCTTGTGATAGTGCATTCTTGTTAAATTGATTTGTGTGTTGTGTTAAATCGATCACTTTGTTTGTCTCTCCTGATTCAAGAGATGATGTCTGTGTCGATCAATATATCAATCAGTTCTGTTGTTTGGTTTTGTCTCTGTCTTTGTCTAAGTCGATCAGTACTTGTGTTTGTTTATGTATCATGATTCAAGAGATGATGTCTCTGTATTTGTTTCTTTATCGTTGTTGTGATTGTTGATGTTAATGTCTTTGTTTATGATTCTTCTCTGTCGATCAATATATCAATATATCAATCAGTATTTGTTTCTTAATCTTTCTTGTGTCTGCATCGTTTTAGTGTTGATTCTGTTTCTCGTGTTTCCTTTTCAGATGGACAGTTAAAGAGACAAGAAGGTTCTTCAAAGAAGAGGTATGTGTTGTGGACGGATGAAGAGACACTGGCAATTTCAGGTTAGATAACTTTGAACTGAGAATTGATTGTGAATCTGAATTGAATTGTTTTGATTGTGAATCTGGTTAGATAGCAATGAGTTAGATAGCAGTGAACTGTCTTGAAAGAATTGAAATGAGTTAGATACATATAAAACCAATAGTTAAATGTTGAAGTGTGATTAATGAGGTAGATAGCAATCAATGTTAGATAAATGAGTTATCTAAATGTCAAGTCCATGTGGTTGTGGGTGTGATGAAAGCGTTAAACGCTTTCTCTCTTCTATTAAACATAGTCTTTCTTCTCTCTTTATCTATCAAACTCGTTTCCCTTTATATTCCTTCTTCCATCTCTCTTCTTAGACATATTCAGATATGGATTCCAATATATATCTGAATTTAAATTTTGTTGATCTTCTTCATAATCAACAAGATAGTGGTTTAGAATCCTCTCATATTCCTTTATTTGGCACGCAAGCAACTGAAGGTTCAAACTTCGAACCACACAGTCATGTGGAGCGTAAAGAATGACGCACGTGGACTCCAATAGATGACATAGTCCTCACCAGCTCTTGGTTAAACACCAGCAAAGACCCTATTGTAGGGAATGAACAAAGGTCTGTTGCAATATGGAAAAGGATAGCAGCCTACTACTCGACTAGTCCTAAGATTGCCGAGTGTGACATAAGAGAGGCATCACACTGTAAGCAAAGATGGCACAAGATCAACGACTTAGTTTCCAAGTTTTGTGGAGCGTTTGAAGCAGCAACCCGTGAGAAAACCAGTGGGCAAAACGAGACTGATGTTCTCAAACATGCCCACAAAATCTTTTTCAACAACCACAAAAAGAAGTTCACACCAGAACATGCTTGGAAAGTGCTTAGAAATGATCAGAAGTGGTGTGGTGTTTCTTCGGCTTGCTCTCAAGGAGGTTCGAAAAGGAAGAAGTTTGAGGACGGTTCACATGCAGCATGCTCTTAAGCTAAAGAAACCGCAAGTTCTGTAGCTGATGAAGGAACCACTCGTCCCACGGGTGTTAAGGCAGCAAAAGCCCGTGGGAAGAAACCGATGGTTGAGGGGAAAGAGGTGGCTGAGTTTGTGGAAAATCAAGCAAGAGGATTTGGTTATAAAGGAAAAGCTATCGAAGATGAAGCTTCTGGACAGTCTCATTGCAAAACAAGAACCTCTTGCTGATTATGAAGAAGCTCTGGAGAAGAAGTTAACTAATGAGTTGTTGCTGTCTAATTAGGTCTTGTTCTACTTCTTGTTCCCTGTTTAGTTCTTAATTTTTACTCTCGGATTTTATTGTTCTTGTTCCGGGTCTAGTTCTTAAGCTTAAGTCTCGGTATGTATTGTTCTACTTGATGTTGTTGTAATGGTCTGGTTATTGATGATATAAATTGTTTCAAGTTCTCTTGTTCTTGTTGAGTTATCTTTAGAGTTAATGTTCTTGTCTCTTTAGAGTTAATGTTGTAATGTTCTAATGTCATTGTTGTTCTTGTTTAGGATGCGAGTGTAGCATTGGGAGTTGAAGCGAGTCACGGTCTTGGCAGTGTACTGAAGAGAGTCATGGACTTGGCAGTGTACTGAAACGAGTGAAGTCGTGTAGTGTAGTGTCTTGTGTTGTATTTACTGAACTCTTGTATCACGGACTTGTACTGTAATGTGTAAAGACTGAACTCTTGTGTCACATGTCTTGTATTATTATTGTATGTCACCCTCTCATGTAGTCTTTTTTTCATCAAGTAGTAACTCCTATTCAACCTTCTATCTCTCATTCTTTATATTGAACTTTCTGAACAAACAAATCACAAACTCATTTTTTCTCTTCTTACCAAACCAAAACCAAGATCAAACGCCAAATCACTAAGTCATTTTCCCTCTTCTTACCAAACGAAAATCAAACGCCAAATCACAAATTCATTTTCTCTCTTCTTACCAAACCAAGATCAAACGCCAAATCACTAAGTCATTTTTCCCCTTCTTACCCAACCAAGTTCAAAGCTAAATCAAATTCCCTTTTTTTACCAAACACTTATTAATTCAAAAAGAAAAAAAAAATTTCATCACAAATATGGCATCTTCTTCACAAAACACTTTTGAAGAATCACTTGATGATACATTTGATCAATATTTTGATCAAACCTTTGAGAATTTTACCATTGGTCATCAAGAAGAAACAAGAAAACAAAGAAAAAAATGATCTTATATCGAAAGAAAACGTGAAGAAGGGCATATTCGTCTATGGGATGATTATTTCAGTGAAACTCCAACGTATCCTGAAAATTTCTTCCGATGACGATTTAGAATGAAGAAGTCATTGTTCATGCATATTGTTGATCGTCTCTCCAACAAAGTCCAATACTTTCGGGAAAAGAAAGATTGTCTCAGAAGGATTAGCCTCTCTCCCCTTCAAAAGTGTATTGCAGCCATTCATGTCTTGGCATATGGTTATGCGGCTGATACGGTTGACGAATACCTCCGGCTCGGTGAAACAACAACTCGGTTTATGTGTAGAAAATTTTGTGGAAGGAATAATACATTTGTTCGGCGACGAGTACCTAAGAAGATCAACACCAGCATATCTTCAACGTCTACTTGATATTGGAGAGCATCGCGGATTTCCCGGGATGATAGGAAGCATGGATTGTATGCATTGGGGGTGGAAGAACTATTCCACCGCTTGGAAAGGGCAATATTCTCGTGGTTCAGGTAAACCAACAATCGTTTTAGAGGCGGTTGCTTCGTATGATCTTTGGATATGACATTCAGGTACCTTAAATGATATCAATGTTTTTGATCGCTCACCTGTTTTTGATGACATAATAAAATGTCAAGCTCCTCAAGTCATTTTTATTGTCAATGGAAGAGAGTATCATATGGCTTACTATCTCACAGATGGTATTTATCCGAAATGGGTGACTTTTATCCAATCTATTCCAATACCACAAGGGCCGAAAGCAGTTTTATTTTCTCAACGTCAAGAAGCTGTCCGAAAAGATGTCAAACGTGCTTTTGGAGTCTTGCAAGCTCGCTTTGCCATTGTTAAAAATCCAGCACTGTTTTGGGATAAAGTCAAAATTGGAAAGATTATGAGAGCATGTATCATACTCCATAATATGATAGTAGAAGATGAACGAGATTGATACACTCAATTTGATGTTTTAGAGTTCCAACAAGCAGAAGACAACGGAAGTTCACATGTGGATGTCACGTATTCTACAGATATGCCTACAAACATCGCAAATATGATGGGTGTTCGAACAAGAATTCGTGCTAGACAATTGAAAGATGATTTGGTTGAACATATATGGCATAAATTTGGACGTGATGAAGACAACAACTGAGCTCCGATGCTTCTTTCAAATAATTCTCGTTTATTTTACTAATCTTTGGTTTCATGTTTTTGTTTAAAAATCTATGTTTAAAATGTTATGTTTAATAATTTAATCAATATATTTGAAGTTTTAAAAAAAAATATATAATATTTTTTTTAAGAACCCGAAAATAAGAAACTTGCAATGAACCACATAAATATACCTATTTCTTAACCAAGTCTCTTAAACTCACTTTTCCAACTAAAAGTTATTAAAAAAAAATTAAGAGCCCTTAAATGAGTATGAAGGATAATGATGCTCTAAGAAGGCTTACAAATTCCATAGGGCAGCTTTGTGTTGTTGTGTTTATTTCTTTCGATAGCGAATATATATATATATATATGGACACTTGATAGGCCAAGCAAAATCAATGTTGTGTTTTTGTCTCTTGATGTGTCTTTTAACCATTTAATACCGCCGCAAACACATTTTCTTTGACTCTGCCTATAGTTTTCAAGTGTCATCTTTTTCACCTTTAGGCTTTGAATGATAACATTTGTCCCGCACCGCACCGCACTTAACAGTAACAAAAATCTCTACATATATCATATATCTATACGTTTTTATAACTGTTAGAACCGCACCGCAGTTAAACTGTTTGTCCCGCACTGCTCAATCCGTTGTTACCATTCGGAACTTTAAAACCCATCTTCTCCAAGTGACAAATTATTTTAAGTAGTAATGAACTGACACTTTCCAATAAATTATTCTCCTCTTAAATTATATGATATAGTTTTGTTGGGTTACTAGAAGTCTACAAATTACAATGTATATGCATGTTTCTTGGTAGAAAGTCTTATAAATATGTTCTTCTACCCTAAACTAAGTTGGCGAGTTTTCCAATAAACTAATTATTTTACAAAATGTAAATAACAATTGGCTAACCCGGCTGTGATAAACACATTTGACATCTGGCTTCATGCCATTCAACTAACTGAAATACATGCGACCAGGCCCGGCCTTGGGGTAAAGCCCGTAAAGCAGAGGCTTGAGGCGCCAAAAATTATTAAAATGTTAAAGGCATAATGTACAGCGAAGTTTTGTTGGGGTAGTGGCTACGTACATCTTAACATCTCTTTAATGCGCGGGTTCGAACATCACTGCTGCCCTTTTTTTTTATTTTAATAAAGGCAAGCTGCCATTTTTTATTTTTAACAAAGGTAAATTGCCAAAACTATAAGATTCGAATAATAACTAAGTAATTTGATTGTAGAGACTAGGGATTAACCCGGGCTACGCCCGGGATTTTTACTTTTTCTAATTTAAGTTGTTAAATTATTTATATTTAGGCTATGATATATATTTATATAAATGTTAAATGCATGTCATAATTAAAATTTATTTTTAAATTTTAACACGTTAAATTAACATATTTTTTACTATTGAAATATTTTTTTGTAATTTTATTGGCTATCTAATTATCATATTTAGCAAAACTATCTTTTGAGTGTTGGAATAAATGTTTTAGAGATTTTATTAAACTGCAGTGTATTTTCGGATCAACCACATGCTCAACATTCGATCGATCCGTAAAAAGATGGTCGATCTCCTTGGCCAGGTAAGTACAATTTTAGCAAAAATATCTTTTATTTTCAAATATTAAGTATATAAATATTCTTTTTAATTTTTTTAATTGTATTTTTTGATTAAATTATTGTATTATAATGGTTATGTAAATATTTTTTGTGATGTTTGAATTTGTGTTGTTCGTATACTTAACGTAGATGATATTGATGTTTAACAATTTATTGTGTTCTGGAAATAGAAAATAATGATATATCAAAACGTATCTAATACTTGTTAAATGATAGTATAATGTAAATTACATCCATTATTTGAAAATAACAATTTGTTGTTTTTATTTTTATTTTAAATCAGAAATTATTTTTATTTAAAACAATTATTCATATATAATATAATAGTTTAAGTTTGGAAGATTAATCTATATATATAAATTATGTATATTTTTTAAAAAATAATTTAAAATATTATATATTGAGTATCTGAATAAAAGCTGAATTTCTTATCTTGAAAATCAGATATTTATATTTTTGTCTTCATGTTATACTCACCAATCCATCATTGATATTTATAACTCAATATGTTTTTTTGAAAAACTTAGTTTTAAGTAATAAACGAATTTAATAAATTAAATTCATCACCTATAATGTTCTGTAAACTATATTTGAAAGCTCTCTAAAATTATATTTTAAGCATAATATTATTATTATTTAATTTAAGTTATTTTAAACATAATATATGCTAAACCAACTTAAATTATATTTACAATAGGACCATCCTAAACCGGTTAGTAAACCAAAAACAATACTAAACCAACATGAACCAATACCTGATTCGGCGAGGAAAGAAGTGTTTCGGGATAAACGCTTGAATGGTTATTAACTGAAATGGTTTGATCATGAAAGAGTTAGTATGAATATTAACAATAAAATTATGGATTAAATTAATTTAAATTTGTAAGAATACCTTTGAGTCTATGAAAAGCAATTCAATTCCCATGAATAAGTTTGGCTTTTGGAAGTTGCGGGTTTCCCAACAATGAATCCACCTAACAAAAAGTTTGTTGTTATAAAAAAATCTCATTCAAGGTCATTAAAGGTTTCTGGGACGGCAAGAGTTGATGGTGAAACCATTTTTTGCTCGAGTGCTTTGAAATTTTCCTTAATAGTGTGAGGTTGATGTGGATAGAATAATGAGATTTATAGGGACTTTCTTGATGAAAAACTATACATTTTTTTTTAATGTGGTATTTCCATTTTTATATAATTTACTACCATTTTAAGATAGAAGTACATTTTAAGATATATGCTTAAATCTTAATGTACTTTTTGCATTTTTTAAAATGTTTATTTCCATTTCATATATTTTTATTTACGTAATATCTATATTTTATATTTTAAAATAGATATTTAAATATTAATGTACTTTTTCCATTTTTTAAATTGTGTATTTACTTATATTATATATTTTATATTTTAAGATAGATGTTTAATGCTTGATGATCTTTTTCCATTTTTAAAAAAATTGTGTATTTACTTATTATTACATATATAATTCATATATTATATATTTACATTATTTACTTATTATTTATTTTCGTGTATATGTATTTCCATTTCTTGTACTTTTCATTTACTTAATATCTATATTTTACATTTTAAGATAGATGTTTAAATCTTAATGTACGTTTTCCATTTTTTTTAAATTGTATATTTCCATTTGTTATACTTTCTATTTACATAATATCTATATTTTAAATTTTAAAATATATTTTTAAATCTTAATGTAATTTCCCATTTTTAAAATTTGGTATTTACTTATATTATATATTTACTTGTTATTTACTTTTCTTTATGTTGTGTATTTCTATTTCTTATACTTTCTATTTACTAATAATTTTATATTTTAAGATTGATTTACATTTTAAGATAGATGTTTAAATACTAATGTACTTTTTCCATTTTTTTAAATTGTGTATTTCCTTTTCTTATACTTTCTATTTACTTAATATCTATATTTTTCATTTTAAGATAGATGTTTAATATTTAATGTACTATTTCCATTTTTTTAAAATTGTGCATTTACTTATTATTGTATATATAATTCGTATATTTATATATTTATAATATTTACTTATTATTTATTTTTCTATATATTGAGTATTTCTCTTTCTTATACTTTATATTTAGTTAATGTCTATATTTTATATTTTAAGATAGATGTTTAAATTTTTACGTATTTTTCCATTTTTAATGTAAAACGACAATGTTTAATAGAAGAACTTGGACAAATAGTCAAATAGTTATATTTATTTTTTTTTTCTTTTTTTTTATAAAATGGTAATGTTACATTATGAAGATAACCCGTTTTTTAGTGAACAATGGTAATCTTACATATGTTTAATGTAGTTTTTCCATTTTTTTATGTTGTATGTTTACATATTATTGTTATTTTTAAATGTAAAATGGTAATTTTGCATATGTTTAATGTAATATTTCCATTTTTTATGTTGTATGTTTACATATTATTTATTATTTTCGAAATTATATATAATTTTTTTTTACAAAATAGTAATGTTACATTATGGAGATAAGCCTTTTTTTTAGTAAAAAATGGTAATCTTACATATGTTTAATGTAGTTTTTCCATTTTTTATGTTGTATGTTTACATATTATTTTCTTAAAATAAAAATGCAAAATTGTAATCTTACATATGTTTAATGTAGTATTTCCATTTTTATGTTGTATGTTTTACATATATTTATTATTTTCGAAATTATATATAATGTTTTTGTTTTTTTATAAAACGGTAATGTTACATTATGGAGATAAGCTGTCTTTTTTTAAGTTAAAAATAGTAATCTTACATATGTTTAATGTAGTTTTTCTATTTTTTTTATGCTGTATGTTTACATATTTTTTATAATTTTCGAAAATAATAATATTAAATGTAAAACTATATTTTATGCCACGTGTCATCTTTCGAGCTTATATTATATATTTACTTATTATTTATTTTTCTTTATATTGTGTATTTCTATTTCTTATACTTTCTATTTACTAATAATTTTATATTTTAATATTGATTTACATTTTAAGATAGATGTTTAAATACTAATGTACTTTTTCCATTTTTTTAAATTGTGTATTTCCCTTTCTTATACTTTCTATTTGCATAATATCTATATTTTACATTTTAATATAGATGTTTAAATCTTAATATACTTTTTCCATTGTTTTTAAGTTGTGTATTTCTTTTTCTTATATTTTCTATTTACTTAATATCTATATTTTACATTTTAAGATAGATGTTTAATATTTAATGTACTCTTTCCATTTTTTAAAAATTGTGCATTTACTTATTATTGTATATATAATTCGTATATTTATATATTTATAATATTTACTTATTATTTATTTTTTTTATATTGAGTATTTCTCTTTCTTATACTTTATATTTAGTTAATGTCTATATTTTATTTTAAGATAGATGTTTAAATCTTTACGTATTTTTCCATTTTTAATGTAAAATGGCAATGTTTAATAGAAGAACTTGGACAAATAGTCAAATAGTTATATTTATGTTTTTTGTCTTTTTTTTTATATAAAATGGTAATGTTACATTATGAAGATAAACCGTTTTTTAGTGAACAATGGTAATCTTACATATATTTAATGTAGTTTTTCCATTTTTTTATATTGTATGTTTACATATTATTGTTATTTTTAAATGTAAAATGGTAATTTTACATATGTTTAATGTAGTATTTCCATTTTTATGTTGTAGGTTTACATATTATTTATTATTTTCGAAATTATATATAATTTATTTTTTACAAAATAGTAATGTTACATTATGGAGATAAGCCGTCTTTTTTTTTTAGTGAAAAATGGTAATCTTACATATGTTTAATGTAGTTTTTCCATTTTTATGAGAAGTTTAAATCTTAATATACTTTTTCCATTGTTTTTAAGTTGTGTATTTCTTTTTCTTATACTTTCTATTTACTTAATATCTATATTTTACATTTAAGATAGATGTTTAATATTTAATGTACTCTTTCCATTTTTTTTAAATTGTGCATTTACTTATTATTGTATATATAATTCGTATATTTATAATATTTACTTATTATTTATTTTTATATATATTGAGTATTTATCTTTCTTATACTTTATATTTAGTTAATGTCTATATTTTATATTTTAAGATAGATGTTTAAATATTTATGTATTTTTCCATTTTTAATGTAAAACGGCAATGTTTAATAGAAGAACTTAAACAAATATGTTTAATGTAGTATTTCCAATTTTTATGTTGTATGTTTTACATATATTTATTATTTTCGAAATTATATATAATTTTTTTTGTTTTTTTTATAAAACGGTAATGTTACATTATGGAGATAAGCCGTCTTTTTTTTAAGTGAAAAATAATAATCTTACATATGTTTAATGTAGTTTTTTCATTTTTTATGCTGTATGTTTACATATTTTTTACAATTTTCGAAAATAAGTAATATTAAAATGTAAAACTTTATTTTATGCCACATGTCATCTTTCGGGAGAAATTTTTTCCGCTGATGTGGACGCCATAAAACGGTAATGTTACATTATGGAGATAAGCCGTCTTTTTTTTAAGTGAAAAATAATAATCTTACATATGTTTAATGTAGTTTTTTCATTTTTTATGCTGTATGTTTACATATTTTTTACAATTTGTCTATATTTTATATTTTAAGATAGATGTTTAAATATTTATGTATTTTTCCATTTTTAATGTAAAACGGCAATGTTTAATAGAAGAACTTAGACAAATATGTTTAATGTAGTATTTCCATTTTTATGTTGTATGTTTTACATATATTTATTATTTTCGAAATTATATATAATTTTTTTTGTTTTTTTTATAAAACGGTAATGTTACATTATGTAGATAAGCCGTCTTTTTTTTAAGTGAAAAATAATAATCTTACATATGTTTAATGTAGTTTTTTCATTTTTTATGCTGTATGTTTACATATTTTTTACAATTTTCGAAAATAAGTAATATTAAAATGTAAAACTTTATTTTATGCTACATGTCATCTTTCGGGAGAAATTTTTTCCGCTGATGTGGACGCCATAAAACGGTAATGTTACATTATGGAGATAAGCCGTCTTTTTTTTAAGTGAAAAATAATAATCTTACATATGTTTAATGTAGTTTTTTCATTTTTATGCTGTATGTTTACATATTTTTTACAATTTTCGAAAATAAGTAAT
Source organism: Brassica napus (assembly GCF_020379485.1). Lineage (NCBI taxonomy): Eukaryota > Viridiplantae > Streptophyta > Magnoliopsida > Brassicales > Brassicaceae > Brassica > Brassica napus. Next base: position 35,271 of record NW_026014923.1, read on the forward strand.
ATTAAAATGTAAAACTTTATTTTATGCCACATGTCATCTTTCGGGAGAGATTTTTTCCGCTGATGTGGACGCCCTATGGAGATTCAAAAGCTCCCTTTTATTAGTAGAGAGTAGTTTTTTCATTTTTTATGCTGTATGTTTACATATTTTTTACAATTTTCGAAAATAAGTAATATTAAAATGTAAAACTTTATTTTATGCCACATGTCATCTTTCGGGAGAGATTTTTTCCGCTGATGTGGACGCCCTATGGAGATTCAAAAGCTCCCTTTTATTAGTAGAGATTTTGATTACCTTTTCTATTTTTTTAATTTCCTTATATATTATATTAAATAATAATTTTTTTAACTTACATAATTTCCTTATATAATATATAATATATTATATTCTGTCTTTTCAACTTGTTTTTTAATTTTTTCTTGCAACTTCAATCATATTCCACCATTTCTTAATCTATGTAAGTTTTTTTTCTTCTTTTTCTTTTTTTCTTTCATTAACTTTTGATTGTTAGTAATTTGTTTTATATATGTTCTAAGCTTCTAGCATATGTAAAAAAATATAGCTAAGGGGGCAGCATATTTAGAGTGTGCTTTAGGTGCCACGGATGTCCGGACGGCACTGCATGCGACGTATTCGGGTAGCTCATGTGATGGGTTCAAAGACCATATATACCTCAACGTGGATCTTTTATACTTTCATTGGGTTAAAGCCTAAGGGACGAATTGTGGGAGTGTTTCCTAAATTACATATCTAAATCTTGTAGAATCTTAAATATCGAGTTTACAGCTACAACATCAGGTCATCTATATACAGCTTTATTTATGATATGCATAACAGAAATATAAGAAAAATAAAACAACAGTGAATGAAATTATGTACAACATTGGAATGAGGAAAACTGCATAACAAAAAAGAATAAAATGCATTTATACCGTTTAAAATTTTTAAATATTGTCCTGGTTCCTGGTGGTTTAATTGGCATCGTCCAAAATTTATAAAAATAATAATCTCTTTAATATTGGCATGGAAGCCTCCAGATTCGATGTAACTTTTTAGGAAAGATATCATGAATAAGACAAGCGATAGCGAACGTAGATGCCCATACTAAACGATAAAAGTATGTAAAAGGGAAGAAACTCATGAGACTCATATTTTCTCACGACCTTATTCCTTAATTGGTGAAGTACTAATTAAATCAGTATCAAACTTCTTTTTTTTTTCTATTTATTATAATAACTAGATTTTTTAACCGCACTACGCGCGGATAAGATATTATATGTATTTCTCTATTCTAAAAAAATAATGTATAATATTGTATTACATTATTTAAAGAATATAAAATAAGACTACATAACATAAATATATTTTTAAAATTTTCTTTATGGAAATCATTATGTTGTTTGATTTTTGTACTTGATTCACATATTTGCATAGTTATTTGTGGTAGATGAATAACTATATTTTAATTATCAGTAAATAATATATATTTATTATATAATATAAGAAAAATAAATTTATTTACTTTTCTCATGTTGGGGACTCGGTTATAGACATATCATATTCGAAAGAGACATTTTTACAGTTATTAATCTTCTTAACAGTTAAGAAACAAATCTGAATATCAAAACAATATGTCATACGATCTCTTTGTGGAATAACTGCTCTGAAGAAATTCAATTTAGAAATCAAAAAGGACTGAAAATAGATGTGCAGATGTTTTATCTAAGTCAGCTTTACAAAATACTATTCATAGTTCATATATCATTTATGTCCATCCTATTTTTTTGTCTATCATTTCTTAAACATCTTGAAATAACTGATGCTAATTAATAATAAACTTTTGGCTGGCAAAAAAAATCAATTTTGTCTAATTATCGCTTAATTTGTCTAAATGATATATATGTATTTCTCAATTCTAAAAAAATAATGTATAATATTGTATTACATTATTTAAAAAATATAAAATAAGACTACCTAACATAAATATATTTTTTAAATTTTCTTTGTGGAAATCATTATGTTGTTTGATTGTTGTATTTGATTCACATATTTGCATAGATATTTGTGATAGATGAATAACTTTATTTTTATTATCAGTAAATAATATATATTTATTATTTAATATAAGAAAAATGAAATTATTTACTTTTTAAACAAAGTTGTCTCATGTTGGGGATTCGGTTATAGACATATAATATTCGAATGAGATATTTTTACAGTTATCAATCTTCTTAATAGTCAAGAAACAAATCTGAATATCAAAACAATATCTCATACGATCTCTTTGTGGAATAACTACTCTGAAAAAATTGAATTTAGGCATAAAAAAGGACTGGAAATGATGTGCAGATGTGTTATCTAAGTCAGCTTTACAAAGTACTATTATTCATAGTTCATATATCATTTAAGTTCATCATTTCTTAAACATCTTGAAATAACTGATGCTAATTAATAATAAACTTTTGGCTGAAAAAAAAAATCAAATTTGTCTAATTATTGCTTAAATATTTTATTAATATTGTCTAAGAAGCTTTCCATTGATATCATAGTTTAATTTTTATTAGTTTTTTTTGTTAATTTTAGAGTTTTTTGTATTTAAGATTTTTTCCATATTAAGCCTATATTTCTTTTACATAATATATATATGTCATAAAAATTACCATCAAATCAGTTTTACTTATTTATTATTTTGTTTTTAATGAAAATACACTTTTTAAATAATTTAATTTAAAATAAAATTATATATTAATTTGTTGTATTCTAACAATTTGATTGATTTAATTAATTTGTTTTGGTGGATAACTTAAAAAGTTTTCATATGAATCGGGGAAAGCAAGCTTATGTTGTTATATTATATTTATTTGTGTATATGGAATCTATATATAATGCTAGTGTAATAAAGAAATAACATTTTTTTTTGTAACTTCAAAAAGATACATTATTACAATTTGAAATTATTCAAAATTGAATAAAATGGTAATTAAATAAATATAATTGTTTTTTATCTTGTTTAGTTTGATTCTCATGAAAAGAAATCGATAGGTTAAACAAATGTTTCAAAATTTGTTGTGTTATTGTTTTGTCTATAAATTACAAAATTTATTGAATTGATATATTTAATTATTGCACCCTTAAATAATATTTTATTAAAACATTAGAGAACTGTGTTTTGAGTTGTTTTGTCAAAATTGTACAAAAATCTATGCTTTTTCATATTTGTCACGAAAATTTATATGTTAAACTTTCTTTTACAAAATTCCTAACTTTGTCACGAAAACAAAAATCTATGTTTTTCATATTTGTCAATGTTCTCACACTTTCAAATAATATATTAGCTTACTCACTTACTTATTTTTTTGTACAAAACAAAGTATCGGAGTCTTGAAAGTTGAATCCATATTATTGTAAATGTACATAAGAGTTTGTGATTACATATTTAGTTACTCTTGTATATGTATCCAAGAAAGTTTCAATGGCTTAGTGGTGTCTGTCCTATATTTATGTCATATTAACCCGGGTTCGATCCTTTCCTTTGCATTTTTTTTTACGAAAAAATGAATGAGATGACGTGGCAACTTCGGACTATCTGATTGGACGATTTTTTATGCCTACGTGGACACTCTAAAAGGAGGTTATATCCCCCTTTTAGTATAGTATAGATAACAAAAAGGGAGAATATGAAGAACACGAACACTCTACGTTAACATCAAAGGTCGTTTTTATTCTCCAACACTACCAAAGATGTATTCCTAAAGCTTCCTCTTTATGATTTTTCTACGGCTAAAAATATTTGAATAAATAGCAAATTTTGATATGATCGCTTGCAATTTTTTTTATAGGTTTAGCATTAATTAGCTAGGTATTGAAATTCGATTTGAATCATTTATTGGTATCAGGTAGTTCACATAAGTTTATTTAAGATCCATTAAAACGAGAAAAAAATGATTCAAATTGGTTCGGATTTTGATTTTGGTTCAGTTTGGATAATAAAATAGAAACCTGCTAAAATATGCATCCAAACTAGCTACATTACGAAAAATATATATTTGAAAATATTTGTTTTGCCACTGTCTGAAACCACAACCAAACCTACCAAGAAAATATAAAAAAATGCTCAAGAATCGATTCCGCAATAAAATTCCAAAAGACTCATAAGAAAACAAACTTCAAGAAAACGAACGTTGGAGTTTCTATTCCCTTTCCATTTCCGACTAATCACCAAACATATACTTCTTTAAAGTTCCACACAGCTTGCTCTCACTTCCAACTATCCTTTTCATACATACATTCTTTTTTTTTGTCCATATAAAAAAATATTTTGAAGAGTTTATATTTTAAGTCGAGAGAAGATGTGTTGGTCTAATAGCATTTCTCTAAACACACATAAGGTTGTTGTTTAGTGTAACTATTGTTTCTCTAAACACACGCAGAAGAGTAAGAACAAAACTACTCGGAAATTGCATATTTCTACGTTAACAATTTTGTCATATGCTTATTTTTTTTTTGTAAAATGTTGAATTTATTATACCAAAACTATCAGATTTTTACCAGATTTTACAAAGTAAACTAGTAGCATAAAGCGATAATTAAATCAAAAGACGAGCTACGATACAAGATAAAGAACTCGTAAGACGCAAGCATTAGCCAAAGCAACAAAAGAAAACGAGGAAAGCTCAGACCAAGGAAACGGGAATGGAGTAAAAAGGCCAAGCAGTTTCCACGAACCCGAGAGAAAGGCGCTCTCAAACCTTGAATGCATGGTGCCTACAGCTTCCTAAGGATCCACTTCTCCCAAACCAATCCAAAGAATCACAAGCATGAACCTACTTACCAATCCGACACTAACCATCCGGCGGCACGAGGCAGTGACACCAACCGACGATGCTGTCGTACGGTAGGAAAATTAAAGATTGCCACCTTCAAGCCCACCAACCGAGACTAGACACCCTTTTAGCCAAAAGTCCATATAGAACAGAACGACTGGAAGGGTACACAACCTCCAGAGCAGCCAACACCAAGCGAGTACGCAGACTAATGCCCAACAGTCATCCTGCCACTTATCAAAACAAACCACTACAGTCCACTTCCGAGCAAACAAACCTGAAATGTAGAAATATGGAGAGAAGGAAGGGGCGTTGGGCGCCACACCGCCAGCAACTCAGAGCTTCGAAGCGGAGAGCCGAAGAAAACCACAATTTGCCGCCACATGAACCAACTGTGAGGAGAGCTGAGAAGCCATCCTCCTTCGACTATATGCAACCCACCAGAGACCACTGGTGGAAAAAAAACCCGAGCAAGAGACCGGAGCACAAACTGCTCCAACTCGGGAAAAGTGATCCAACATCAACAAAAATAACGCGCCACACTGACGGAGGAGGAAGCATTTGGAAGGTACCGCTGACAACCCACACCGTATTTGGAAGAGGCCCGTATTTGGAAGAGATGTGGGCCATGCGCCTATTAGAGCCCAAAAGAAGGAGCCCAATGCAATCTTCAGAAGCCCAAAGAAGTGACAACAAGTTCAAGTGTTTAGGGTTCTAGAGTTTCATATAAATATGACTGTTATGAGAATGTGTTTTGTAACCTTGCTGCTCATAGAAGCAGCCTCCATTAAAGACTTTATGAAATCAAACATTTGTTTTAGTTCTTGAAGACAAACACAAAGCTTCTCCCTTTCTTTATTTCTTTGCACAATAAAGCTCTTTGAGCTATGTCTTTCTCTCTTTAGTTTGTGTCTCAATAAGTTCTTCTAAAACACAAATCTCTCTTATTCTCAAATGTTATCATGGTATCAGAGCTTCAGTCGGTTCTCATGGGTTATCCTATCATCTTCTAGCTTCTGCACACTCTGTCTAGCCATCCCAACTTTCCACCAAACTCTATTAAAAAAAAAAGAAAAAAAAAAGAGTTCAAGGTCGAAGCTTTCATCAGATCAGAGTCTCCTATTCATGTTGAAGTCCGAGACAAGACCAGACTGGTTCCTTGTTTGAAGAAACGTCATGTTGTCACCAGATGCGAGCTGCCTCTTGTCTTTGTTCCTGCAACGGACGAATACACTTGCAACAAGATGTTCTAGTTGAAGTTTCAGACAGGTCTCAAACTAGTTAGAGAAGAATGAAGACTTATTCAGCTTCCTCACCACTTATTCACGGTATTATCTCTGTTTCTTTTCTTGAGACAGAACAGTGGATGAGAAAATATATATGTCGTGTGCTGGATTGAGTTGATGCTGGTTTAGATTCTGGTTAAGATAGGTTTGGAACAGACAAGTTGAAAGAGATAGGCTTGTTTGGATTTGTTATGTGTGGAGTTGGATGCAAGTCTCTGTCTTTAATACTAATGCACACAAGGTGCTCGGTGAAATACCAATGAGACAGTCAGATTGTTTAGAGGCAGAGTTTTTTGGTAGTATACTGATGGGAAGCAGAGATTGAGTATAGTTTTATTGGTAGGTATGGAAAGAGAGTTTTTCATGAGACACATTAGAAGAATGAAACAGGTAAAGTAAACCTAGATTCATAGTGAGACAAATAGGCCATAATTACACCTCTGAGTGAGATCAACTAAGCTCTCCAAGTTCAAGAGAAACCTCTGAGTGAAGCCATGTGATACTCTCCAAGTATAGGTCTGAGTAGATCTCACACTAATGTTTGTCTACAATGGTGAGTAGAGCCATTTGCCAACACCTCAAGCATCCTACTTCATCTACTTATGCTCATCTCAAGCCATCTCCATCTGTGCTTTCAAACTCAGCGTAGCTGCTCTATCCACGCTAAGTTTGCGGGGGAGTATTAGAGCCCAAAAGAAGGAGCCCAATGCAATCTTCAGAAGCCCAAAGAAGTGACAACAAGTTCAAGTGTTTAGGGTTCTAGAGTTTCATATAAATATGACTGTTATGAGAATGTGTTTTGTAACCTTGCTGCTCATAGAAGCAGCCTCCATTAAAGACTTTATGAAATCAAACATTTGTTTTAGTTCTTGAAGACAAACACAAAGCTTCTCCCTTTCTTTATTTCTTTGCACAATAAAGCTCTTTGAGCTATGTCTTTCTCTCTTTAGTTTGTGTCTCAATAAGTTCTTCTAAAACACAAATCTCTCTTATTCTCAAATGTTATCAGCGCCACCTAACCTAAAGAAGCTAGACGAGATCTATAAAATTCCTTACCAAACTGAGACTCCAAACGAGAGGAGGAGACAAGAGCGATGAGCCATCACCGTCTTCAAGCGTCGCCCACAACACCGAGAGTCTCCTAGATCTACGCCGGGAGCACCAGATCTGAACCAAGAAGAGTGGAGACACCATATCTGACCTACAATGACCGCATAGGACGCGGTGGTCACCGGAACAAGGGACGGAGGCAGAGCTTTGCAGAAAATGGCGAAAGATAAATTAGGTTCTTTTAAAAAAAAATTGGTAGAGTTAGTGCGCTTCGCCTTATTTTGCCACATTTTTGTATATCGCAATTTTACATCACTCATAATTTTAATCTAGTTAAAATTTTATTTCGTATAAATTATATTATTAACTATCTAATTTAAATCAATTACCAAAATAAGGTTGGTCAAGATGTTACATATATAGTTTTTTTTTGTTCAGATCCCATATGTGTAGTTTCTGATAAATTAACAGAAATTAGTACGTAGTTTCTGCCACATATATTTTTAATATATACTATCGGCAGATTCGGTCGGCCCTGGGAAAAATATATTTAGTGCTACATAGTGGACTGGTTACCACACTGAAATATATTCCTACTAATGCCAGGGGTGGACTATCATCTATCATGATCCACCATGTTAACCACTTGGGCTGAAGTCCGAATCCAGACTGGCCAAGTAATATTAATTTAGTTTTACCACATGTTTAGTGGTGGTATCCGATTCAAGAAAGAAACTATATATATATATATATCAGTATAAATTTAGTTAACAATGATTTCAGTTTAAATTTAATAGTTAGTTTGTTTCTTAAAAAGATAGTTAATACTAAATTGAAAAGGTAAAAAAATTAAAATATAAAAATGTCCAGTAAAAATCATTCATGTTGAAATCTGCAATTTCCTTTAGACTACTCTAGGTTAATATAGTTTTCATCAGGTCGACAAAAAAAAAATTCATCATATAAACAGTTGATTTTCAATATACACAAAAAAATTTGTTGAATGTGCTTAACTACTAGTAATACTAGGTTAAGACCCGCGCCATGCGCATGATAAAAATTATATATATATTATTTTATGTATTATATGTTTTTACATATTATAAAATAATAAATATATATTAAATAATTAAAAATTCAGTAATTATTACGTATATAATTAAATTGGTGGCCACATATAAATAAATTTTATTAATTCAAACAATATTGTTTCTATTTGATATGATATTTAATTAAATTTGAATGATATTAACATATATACAGTATATTTTTAATATTAATATCTATAAAATGATGTTTTCTACTCATATGGTTTTTTTTGTTCATTTGTATCTTTTATAGCAAAACTTTTAATTATTGATAAAAAATATGTGGGATTAATAGTTTGGGTAATTTTTTTTAAATTAAGTTATCAATATTTACTCAAAGCTTTTATCAACAACTTATTTAAAGAAATTTTTGAAATTAAAATATTTATGTATTTAAAATTGCATATAGTTTAATGAGATTTTTTACTTCTATGATTTTGTAATCATTTGTATCTTGTCATCAAAAAAATTCTAAACCATGGATCACAAAATTTGAGTGAGATTTTAACAGTTTTAGTGATTTAACATAAATAAAAATTCAATTATCTATAAATAGGCTAAAATAAATATGATAAGAAATATAGATGATATAGTTGATGGTAGAAAACAAAATATAATTATTTATGTGATAAATAAAATTTTATGTTTTAAATTTTCATTTTAAAACCATTATATAATATGTGTAAATTATAAATATATATTAGAAAATTCTGAAAGCAATAATTTAATTATAAAAAGCGAAAATAAATACTCCTGCTGTTGCACGGTTTCAAAAAAAATAAAACTACATTTGTGCGGATAAACGAGTCACGTTCTAATAATATGGATGATATCATAATATCAACTATAAAATTATTATGTTTTGAAATGTCATATTAAACAATTACTTAAATGTATATATTTTAAAATATATATTATCACTTGTACAGATAAATATTTATTTAAAAGAAAACAAATATCCGCGGATGCACGGATTAAGCTCTAGTAACAAATTAATACTCTTAATTAATGTAAAGCTCCCATTCACGGTACTTTATTTTCCGTGACACGCAACACGTTTGAAATTTTTATACACATTCAATGTTTCGTAACCACTGTAATTTCTTGACATACCCAATTTTCTTAGCCTAAGAGTGTTTTTGGTTGTGTAAAAGCGTAGAGAAGAAGAAAATAACAGAAAATAAAGTAAAAGGGGTTGAATTGGTGATCTAAGATGTTTTTTCATAGAATCTTGGATTATTGAATTTAACATTTATACAAATTTTCTGAAACAAAAGTTATCTGATTAACTACTGCACTTTTTATATATATTTTAGCTTACCAAAAATTAAATATTTGATTAATAATTAATTTATAAAAATTTAAGAGACAAATTGTAATTAAAATTAAGAAATAGACATATTAGCTTAAATATTAGCTTTTATGATAATCTTAAATTACAGTTTAAATTAATTGATAGACATATTATAATTACAATTAACTTATCTATACAAAACAAAATTAATTAGATTGATTAAAGTTTTGACATATTCAATTACAAATTATATAGTTCATTATTTAACTAATAAAAAATTAATATTTTAAACATTATCTCAAAAAATAAATTGAAATGTGTTTGAAAATATAAAAGATAATTTCATGCATTTATTTAGTGTTTATTTACATCTTTCTCTCTTATTTGTTAATATTTATAATTAGTAGTATATATACTCATATAATAATTAAATTTATCGTTATACTAAAACATTAAAAATAGGATTATAAAATAAATTATATTTGTTTGTAAACATAATATATCATGAAATATTTTTAAAAACTATTAAGTTTTATTGTAGTGTTAAAATTCTTAAGCGACATATATAAACAATAACAATAAATTTAATTTCTTTTTTTCTGCTAACGTAATTTGTTTCGTGGTATTTTGTTTTTATTCTTATTATTCAGGATAACATGTATTTTTTATTTAACTTTAAAAAATTATTATTGTTTTTTCTATTTTCTTAATATTTTATTTGGAATGGAATTATCTTTTTAAAAATATTTTCAAAATATATTACTACAAAAGAGAATATTTTCAAAATATAACCTTTTTTATTTACAACAAGTAACTTATATTTATAAAAATTTAAAATTAACTATATTTTAATTTTAATTTTTTAAGTTTCACTGAATTATAACTTTGTTTATATTAAAATTTCTTTAAAAGACTATTATGTAAAGAAAAATGTGATTCTATTTTTTTTATGAAAACTGTATTTTCCAAAATGATTTGTTTTAGTTATAATTATCAAAGTTTGAAAGTTATAAGATCATTTTAAAATAACAAATGATGATTTTATAATAAAGAAATGCTATTTTATAGAAAAATATTGTCTATTTTAAAATAAAAATGTATAGATTGACTATAGCTTAATTTTCTCTATTTTAGCATTTAGAAATGAAAATGGTAATATATAGGAAGTGTTCTTATCTTATATGTTACGTATTAATATTTTCGTTGTCAACATGGTTGGTCTGTTTTTTGTTTTTTCAGTTATTATGGGAGGTATTTTAAATATAATTATGCATATATCAATAATTTATTTATTTTGATTAATCAAATATGTAAAGTTGGGTTCGGTCTAACATTTGTGTGGTTTTTATTTATTTTAAGATTTGTAGGTTTTGATAATTCCAAGAATTTGGTTTAATAATATATTTTTATATTAACAATTAAATATTTGTTTATTTAATTAGATGATTGTTTATAAATTAATATAATAAAAACTGGTTTTTTTTTCTTCAAACGGCTATTCTATTACTCAAGCTTGAGGTGGTCTGGGAAACCAGACCGGAACAGAACAACCAATGTAATACAAGTCCCTATGGACGGATCTCGCTATCTTAGCTAATGAATCAGACAAAACATTTTCCTGACGAGGTACAAAACCAATCGAGAACTCCGTGAATCTTGCTTTCATCTTCATAAACTCCTCCAGCTCAGTAGAGAAGCTCGGCCATGCTCCAGGGTCTTTGATCATCACGATTAAGTCCTTGCAGTCAGTCCCAAAAGATTGGCATGTTGATACCTGTAGCATACATTCCATTGCCCATATTAAAGCTTCCAGTTCAGAATGCAATGGTGAGACTCTTCGTCGTTGATTTCTTGCTCCCAATAATTGCATCGCTCCATTTGAATTTACCCATGTCCATCCATAACCACTAAAGAGTGCATCATGTGTCCATGACCCATCTATCATACATCGCTCGGTGATCGGAATCCCTACTGTGTTTTGTACTTCCACCACCTCCTCTGGTTTTTGATTTGCGTCGATATAATAAAAACTGGTTAAAAGTAACAACATGTTTTAAAATATAAAATACTAGTGTTGTTATCCAAAATAATGTTTTAAATCAATAAAGGTTAAAAATTAAGAAATGAAAGATTCATAAAATAGTATAAATTTAATATTTTATTCCAATATTTTTATCTTTAAACTAACAGTAAATTTATTTATAAATATCTATAAAATAATTATATTTATTTATAAATATCTATAAAATAATTATGTCCGCATATGCGGGCAAAACACTCAGTTTAATAATATATATATATATTCAGAATTCAATTATTTTCCAGTCCTCTTTTCTGAAGTAAATTATCTTGGTTCGAAGTAGATGAAAATACTTTATTTCATTGGTCTTCCATATTTTCAGTAAATATACTGATTTTTTTTTACCTCTTTTACCCTAATTAACTGAAACTAAGAAAGAACCAAGATAATTGTTTCAGCCATGTTCTAGGCCTACAGTTATAAACCGAACCAAACCTGCCGATACAAACTGAACCAAAAAGTTTGGTTTTCGGTTTAGTTCGGTTAGAAAGTTTGATTCAGTTTGGAAACTAAAAATAAATTTGGTTTTTGGTTTGATTTGGTAATCAGTTAATTCAGTTTTCTAAAAAAATGTTTTTTAGACAATATAATTCTTAACCAAAACCCGAACCAAACTAACCAAACTAACCGAAATAACCAAACTTAATCAAAAAGTTACGAATTTTATTCAATTTAAATAAAAAAATGAATCGAAAACCATAAACTTTGGTAGAAATTTTGAAACCGAAAACCAAAGTTAATTTTTTCAGTTTACTTCGGTGAGATTTCAATAGTCCTGAACTAACCGAATTCGAATTAACCGATCCCTACAAAACCGAAAAAACACAACCTGCATGCCTACCATGATCTTTTACCTAATCATAACAAACAATTAGAACCCTAGTAATTTCTTGAGAAAATATTGCACCTTTGTATTTATATAATGTTTTTTTTTGTCAACGTTATGTAATGTTTTGTTATATTTATATATTCTTTTGTTTTCTTAAAAAACAATTGAGGGTATTTTAAACCTATGAGAGAGTTGAAACTAATTTCTAAAAAGAGGTAAATTTTACAGATATACTTTTTTTTGGGTACTGGTGTTTGTGTTCAGTATTAATGTAACTTAATTTAGCGCTATCAGATGGATGGAACCTTAAATGAATTGACACCCATACCCATTTTTTACCAGTCAACCATAAAATCACGGACTATATTTATATGTTCCTAAACAAATTTGAACGAAGAATCAGAAAACATGGTGATGCAGATATAAAGTCCACTGACTACTTTGTATTAAATTAAAGTGTTAAAAAAAAGACTCTATTAGATTATAAAAATCAGACTAGTTTCATTACCGTAACGAAAACGCATAAACTTATAATGGCTTTAATTTGGCCTTTTGTCCTATGAACAAACAAACACTATGCACCTTTTCAATACCATTAAGGAGTTAAACACTATGCCGAAAGCATCACTTATTCTCAAATTTCATGCAATTCTAACTAAATATTAATTACTTTTCTAGTTTCGGCTGATTCTTCACTCCAGCTGAAGTTTCTTTAAGAAAAGAGTTGACCAACAAAAGCTGATACGAAAACATTCAGTGTACAAAAATATATTTAAATTGCAAATTGCTTGACTTTTGTAAGGAAATTCCATTAATTAATCTAATATGATACCGCCATTTTAAATTAAATGATAATGTCATATTCCGCTAATTTTTTTATTCCGATATATAATTTTGTCAACCATTTCCATAATTATTTCCAGCTATCAATTAGTCCAACATACCAGTATCATATACAGTAGTAATTTATTTAGTACCATGTGTTCAGATAGTGACCATTCCATAAATGTATGCTTGGAAATAGATATAAGGAAATATTAAAAATGCTATCATTGGTTTATCTATATTATATATTTTGTGCCTGTTATTAGTAAACATTATGTTATTTTATTTGAATTTCGCACATTTATATAAATGTTTAGCAACTAAGTTCTTATTTGTATGTGTTTTAAACTATTATTTTTCTATTTAATTTAAAATATGAATTTATTTTACAAAACTATTTACTTTTTAAGTTTGTGTTGTATTGTGTTCTTTTTTCTTGTATTACAGTATTTTGTTATTTAACACTTTTTAAATTATTTTTAAAATTTAATTATTTTTTTAACTGAACTTTAGTAGTTAAGACTATATACAGAAATATATATATATATATATATATATATATATATATATATATATATATATATATATATATATATATATATATATATATATATATATATAATTTGAATGTTTATTTCAAGTTAATTTAATATTCAAAATTATAAAAAAATATTATGACATTATAACTAAAAAATATTTAATTGTTAACTGTATTAATATATTTATTTAGCATTATTTTTCTATCAAAACCATACTTCTTTTGTTATCAAAATAATAATTTTTTTTTATGAAAACCGCACTATTTCGCATATTGTATCAACCGTTGTTGGACCGTATCTCATTTTTATTTTGTACCATTTATATTACCAAATATGTTGTGTTGTTACTATTCGGAAGGCAAAATGATGTAGCTCAGTCAAAACCGTATTATACGGTGGGCGATAAATAATTTTCTAATAATAAATTTATTTGTATGTTCAAAGTTTTTAACTTAACAGAAACTAGATTTTGACCCGTGCAACCGCACGGGTGTTTGTTTTCACTTTTTTATAAATAAATTATTGTTTTAGAACATAAGTGGTATATATTTTTAATGTTAATCATATACTTAAATATTTATATAACTATTTCAAATACAATAATTTTATAATTTACATGTTATAATTAATTAATTGTTTAAACCTTATGTATTTGCCACTTTTTATTATATATTTATCTTATTGTATTTGTATTTAGTTATTAAGCAAATTAATATATTCATGAAAAAATATATTTAAAAAATATTTTGTATTTAATTTAGGATAAATTATGACCCGTATTTCAAAACTGAATTTCTTTTTACCAATATTTTTATGCTTATTCATTTTAGATAATTTATTATTGTATATATAAAAGTGTAAGATATGTTAATTTTTAGACATGTATTATATAGTTTGTTAATTTTAAGCCGTTCTATCATCATATTATATTTTAAATAAATAGTTTATATTTATGAAAATAAAATTTATAAATTTATCAATTGAATATAATTTATCATATTTATTTTAGTATAATAATTATATTTTAACATGATCATGACTATAAAAGTAGACAAAATATGATATAATTTATTTATTTTCATTTCTAAACGATAACTTAAAATACATTAAGTTATTGTTTAAATATTTTTACACAGATTTATTAGAATTTTTAAAATATAATATATAAATATATATTATATTTTAAAATGAAAATATATTATGATTAAAGTAGTTACAAAGATTTTATATTATTAACTTTATAGAAATACATGTTAATTTTATACATGTATTATATAGTTTGATAATGTTAACCCATCTTACCAACATATTAGATTTTATTTTTGAACATAAATATTTTATAATTACGAAAATAAAATATATAAATATATAAATTTAATACAATTTTATTATATTTAGCTCAATATAATAATTTTATTTAGCTCAATATAATAATTTTATTTTAATATGATTGATTATGATTATATAATAAATAAAATATTATAGATTTTTTTTTATTTTTCATTTTATATAACTGAATGTATAATAATATTTAAACTAATTTCGAAATTAGTGAAAATATTTAAATATAATTTCGAAAATGAAGATCTTGTAAAAATCTTTTCAAACAGATTTGTTAGATTTTTAAAATAAATATATTTATATTTAAAATGAAAAGATATTAAAAGATATTATGATTAAAATATTTTAAAAATTCTATTTATTATTAGTCTGAATAAAAATGTAGTATGAATTATTATGAATAGGTTCATTAGGTTCATTTTTAAAAAAATCACACATGAATCATGGTTGTGACTTCTGTTTTAATATATAAGATGTAAATTACTTTTTCTGTAAGCGAAGAACTAAACTAACACTCGTAATATTTGTATGTTCATTGTTTCTAACTTAACATAAAGCCCCATTACTTTTTTGTAAGCGATCGAAAAACTAACACACGTATTATTTTAATACCTTACACACGTAATTTATTTTGTTTTTATTTTAAATTTAGTTTATTTAAAAATCAAAATATTTTTCATTTAACAAAAGTATAAAAAAATTGAAAAAAAAATTGAAAATATATTTTCTATTTCATATATTATATAACCTAAACAAACTTTAAATTTCAATTATTAAAAATAGAACAGAGCAGTTGATTAAACCAGTCAAACAGTGACTCGTTCTTCTGTCCGGTTACGGATTGCGTTATAGTAAAAACGGTAAAATTTCTCAAAACCGGTGATCCGATTCACTTCAATATCAAAACTCAAGTTTCTACACTTAATTTGAAATAAAAACATTAATTTTTAAAAATATTTCATGTTATTTTAATACTTACGTAGGAAAACTGCAAATATGTTTTCAATTAAACATTATCATGCACCGCTTCTTATATCTAAACCGTATTTATTCTGCAAAACATATAAATTATAGTTGCAGTGCACTTTATATTATAAATCCGCGATTACCATTTAAACCCTTAATTGTTTAAATAAACATTTTTATTATTCGGATTGCAATAAGTATAAATTCTTGTACTATCAATTTCAACTTTTAATAAAATTAGGGGAAATGGGAGTGATAGGTGATTGGGCCATGAAGAGTGGAGACTATAGGTGACACATGCATTGTGGTGGCATGTGCTCAGACCCACTCACCTTTCACATTATTCTCTTTTCAGGTCACCTCCACAAAACTTCTCCTTTTCTTGAAAAAATGTAATAATAACTTATCAGTTTTGCATAGAAGTATGCTAACTTAATTCTTTCAAGACCTGGATTTCCTAAACATTGTTTTTCCAAATTTAGGTTTCACACGTATAAATCAAAGTACATCTAACCAACCGTTTATTCTATTTGACACAATATGAAATTCAAAAGCCTTAATTTTCTTACATCTATGTTTTGCCATATAATTTCATCAACTCTAGAAATTAGTATTTAAGTAATTATAAATCAATTTTCATTCATTATTAAAAAGACACAACTAATGTAAAAAAGTTTTGGATTGAATAAATTGTATATTCAATTCAACAAAATTCTGTAAAAGAAAGTAAATTAAAATTTTCCTTCTGGATTGATGATTTTTGTTTGTCAACTATTATCATGGACGACTGTTAATATGCAAAAACTAATTTAACCACATTCTATCATTCGAAATACTTTTATTATCAGTTTTCTCCGCACCAAACTAAGTTCTGTTCTACAGTTTGCAGTGTTTTTTACTGGAACTTTTAGCGATCACTGTATTTTTCCATACATAATACGTCGATCTATGATAAGTGTGAGATAACAAATTAAATCTTACATTGGAGAATTAGACAAGGAGTATGTAATATATAAAGAGATGTCTAACTCTAATCAGTACGAAACCTTTTGGAAAAGAAACCAAAAATAAAATCATATGGGATTGCCGAAGGCCCAAAGTGGACAATATCGTACTAAACGTACAATATAGAATTGGACACGAGATTTCACAGTTGCAACAATTGGTATCATAGCGTGGTTGACGAGAAATCTGCAAGAAGATCAAAATACCTTTCGAGTAGGAATGAGACCCATCGAGTTAGGATTGGGAGATGTGTGTGGCAAAGTTCAAGTCAAAAGATCCTGGAAGTCAGTTGTGGAACACAAGATGAATGGGATCCTTAGTTTGAGGAGGAGAATGTGAGATAACAAACTAAATTCCACATTGGAGAATTAGACAAGAAGTATCTAATATATAAAGAGATGTCCAATTTTAGTAGTACGAGACTTTTTGGGAAGGAAACCAAAAGTAAAATTATGCAGGTTAAAGCTCAAAATAGATAATATCGTACTAATCGGACAATATATAATTGGACACGAAATTTCGTAATTCGTAGATGTACAAAAACGATGGTTATGATTAATTTTATATGTAATACATGACATCATGAAAGAAAGCTTTATGTATAGCATGATGAAAAATCCACAGAGCAAGATTTATCCATAACCTAAAAAAAATTGCATTTTTCAGAAACTGATTCCGGTGAAAATGAATTTATCACATATGAATCACTAGTCCACTTCATCAGAAAGATTTTAGTCTTAAGAAGAACTTAAATATTTGTTAATCATATGTAAATAAATAAATAAAGAGTTAGAGAATTTTAGATTTATTATTTTAAAAACTCAACTAAAAATTTGGGAGAAATGGGCTCGTCAGTCCTCATTCACTCTTACAGGGAAACCCAGAAGATCTGAACCTAATGGTGGGCACTGGGCAATAACCATTTACAATGGCAAACAGAACGCAGCAATGATCAATGCGTTGAAACTGATGAAAAAGATTTGTGTCTTTTTCATCAATATCTTGTTCACCCCACCTGAAAATCCAGGTTGGTCTCTTATGTTTCTTCCAACTTGTAATCATTACAATACATGAAGATCTTATTATATATCAAAGTACTCTTAGATAAAACAAAACCCTTAATTGCAATCAAAATCTCCTAACTTATTCTTTTTTTTTTGGCTGAATTTTCTAGCAAGCTTTCTGGTTAAGGGTATCCATCGATCACCTCAGTTTTCTTAAAATAAATGATTGAAGAATGAGATTTGTCTTCTTTTTCATTTTTGGATTATGCCTTAATGTTTCAAGTAAATATACATTTTGTTATGTGTAGAATTAATATTCTTCTAGGAAGAAAAGTTTGTTTGTTTTTCTTTCTCCTTATTTTTTCCTCCACCACTGCACACAGGCATTGATTCTCTGTCTATCTCGCCTGTGTGTTAAAAACCAGTAGCTCTCTCCTCTGTTTTTTTAATAATTCCTTATGCTTCCCAAAAATATATATTTCTTGTTGTATTAAGAAAAAAACTTTTAAGTTATTTTTTAAATATTTGATTCTCTTTTTATACCCTCCTTTTCAATGGACGCATCCTCTATAGCTATGTCCTTCCATTCCCTTTCTAGTAGTTTTGTTTAGCTGTTGTGCACATTGAGCATCCCATAGTGAATGATTCAGATTCACCTCTTTTCTTTTATTCCACATTTCGATATCATCCCTTTAATTTGGTTATATATACAGATCGCCTTCTCATATATTTATCATCAGTTGTTTTTTGTCTTTGGAACTTGAAGGCTCTCAAAAGAAAAACTACACAACCTGTAGAGTGTTCAAATTACCTTTCAGCAACAATGAGTTATTCTCATCAAAGCATGGGTTCTGGTTTGTTTTCCCCCTTCTTGATTATTGTTAATGTTATATGTTTTCTTGAAATCTTAGTGATGCTTCTTATGATCAAGTTTCTCTCTAAGATTATTTCTATAGAGATTATCTTGGGTATCGGGCTGAGAATTCTCGGGTGATCATAAAGAACGAAATAAATTCTCTGCTTGAAACTGGTTATTGACTTTGTATTTGGTAAAATCTTTGAAGGTAGTAGAAATGCAAGGGGATATGAATTTGGAAGGACTTATGTTGTGAGGCCTAAAGGAAAGCATCAAGCCACTCTAGTATGGCTTCATGGTCTTGGGGACAATGGCTCTAGGTAACACTCTTCTGATGGCTTGTTTTATTATAATGATTTTCGTCTGCTAGGCTCAGAGCAATTCTTGAAGCCTGAACTCATGCATGATGATTTCCCTTGATGTCTCAAGTTTTAATATCTTGTATAAAGCGTAAACTTTCGGATGTATTTAAATGGACGGAAAAAAGTTTGGTTAAAGTTGAATTTTGGCATTTTCTCTAATAACAATTTTCAACTACAAAATTTGTTTGTCCTTCTTTTATTACTTATTTTCATGAAGGTAACTAATAGATTTTTCCAGTATACATTTCCTCTCAAATGTCTTCTCTAATAGGAATATTGATTTAAGTTCATTAAATCTTGTAATAAAAATAGGTTGTATGTATATATACCTTATTTCACGGCTCTGGGTGGACCACTAGCTGACTTTAGTTATATTGCTGGTAAAATATTAACAAGACAATTTTCCGGTCTCACATGAAAAACATTATTCTATGTTTGGTATTAATCTAAACAAATATATATTGAAACGTCCGTGTGTAAGAGATAGAAATAGAAAGACCTCTAAGATAAAAAAAAAAAACAGAAAATTCAAAACAAGTAATGAAAGTTGTGTTCCAAGAAAGAAACGTCCATGCGTTTCTCACCTTGTCTCTGTTTCATCTGCAGCTCGTCTCAGCTCATGGAAAGCTTGCATCTTCCAAATGTAAGAATCCACTAAACATATTTTATAATGAATCCACCAAAACCACTTTGAGGTCTTTGAGAAAAAAATAATTATATGGTGCTATTCACAGATAAAATGGATTTGCCCTACTGCTCCTACGCGTCCTGTTTCAAGTCTTGGTGGATATACCTGCACTGCTTGTAAGATGATTTGGCTTCCTTTTAGACGTATTTCGATTGAAATCTTCAATAAACATCCTTTGATGTCTCTATATGTAATACTAGAATTGCAAACTTAGAAATATGGTTGTATATTTATCAGGGTTTGATGTTGGGGAAATTTCTGAAGACAGTCATGATGATTTGGAAGGTTTAGATGCCTCAGCTTCACATATTGCTAACCTTTTGTCCTCTGAACCAGCAGATGGTAAGCACGAGACATAACCTGCTTTAGATTATAAAACACAAACCATCGATATATATTAGGCTGTAATCTCTACTTTTTTCTTTCTGATATTTATAGTTAAAGTGGGGATAGGAGGTTTTAGCATGGGAGCAGCGATATCTCTTTACTCTGCCACTTGCTATGCTCTTGGACGTTATGGAACTGGCCACACATACCCAATAAACCTACGAGCTGTTGTAGGACTCAGCGGCTGGCTTCCCGGTTGGAAGTAATTATTCTTCAAGCCCTCTTGTTGCGTGAAACTTTTTTTTTTAAACTTAATGTACATATATTTCTTTTTTTTCCATACTGATAAAAGACTAAACTAAACTAAACTTTGCAGGAGCTTAAGGAACAAAATAGAATGTTCGTATGAGGCTGCAAGGCGTGCTGCATCGTTACCAATCATACTTACACATGGAACTGGTATATATGTGTAAAATGTCCTTTGTAATCTACATGTACTCATTTTTTTGCTTTAACTAATAACTGCGAGCTCGTTTAAAAAAAAAAAAAAACTAATGACTGCAAGAAGCTGATCTTACTGATTTTTTTGTGTTACAGCCGATGATTTGGTTCCTTATAGGTTTGGAGAGAAATCTGCGCAGTCTCTTGGCATGGCTGGATTTCGACAAGCTGTCTTTAAGCCATACGAAGGGTATTCACATAATATAAGAGTTGCAGAAATAATTTGATTTTATCATTTGTTTGAACATACTTGTAAAGAGTTTTTGGGTTTATGCTAATGTGCAGACTTGGTCACTATACTGTTCCCAAAGAACTGGATGAAGTCGTTCAGTGGCTCACAACAAGGCTCGGGCTAGAGGGCTCACGCTAAACAGTACAGACTGCCATGCATCTAGCTATATAGGCCCTATGGTCGACCACAAATAACTTGAGATAGTATAATGTATAATGGGTGAGTTTCTTGGGGGGGGGGGGGGGGGGGGGGGGGTGGGTATATACAGTTCATGGTTCGTTGTTTTGTGATTTATTTTTTCGCTTGTTCTTTTCTCCATGTTGGATTCTTGATCATGAATAAAGGTCTTTAACGCTATTTTAAGTTTTTTTTTTCAACTTTTTCATATTAAAACCAACGAACTTCTTAATTGTTGTTTTAAACTGAAAATGCATTTTTTCCCTACATGTTTATCACAGTAACCTTATCATAAAATGTGGGGGTCAATTTCTCCAAACTACGGTTCATTATAAAATAGCTGATAAGATAGTGATACAATCGCATATATCGGCTCTTTAGGCCGGCCCCCGGCCCATTTCACTGGTTTGACTTTTTAAGAGACTTGTATTTTGCTTTCCAATTTAGCCAACCTTGCAGTATAAGAATCCAAAGATGATATACAGCAACGTTAACGATATTACCAATTTACCATGAACCATTAGTTACATATTATTATTTGATTACGATCAATTTATTACTTTCACATTGATTATATTTTATATGAATCTTGAATCATTACAAAAAATATATCACTTCGTCAATAAATTTTCTATTTGTATTTTTTCACAATTGTTTAGATTATGTCAACTTGAATTAAAAGAGATAGTGGAATTATCCTAGAAAAAAACTATTAATACTATAGGTCCTGATTAGTAACTTTACGGAAAGACGGAATCACTTCAACAAAAATTGTGGAATACAAAAAAATTCATATGTGTTTCGCTGATAAAAGTGGTTGATACTATTTACAAAGGGAGCCACTGACTTCCGCGCTCTCGAAAACTTTTTTCATATTTTTTCTTGAGAAAACTTATAAAAGTGGTTGATGTATCTTAAAGAATTTCTCAAGAAAAAAATATGAAAAAAGTTTTCGAGAGCGCCATCTAGGTACTTGTTAAGAGTTGCTTTGTGTTTAGGCTAAACCGATTTGGTAAAACAAACAAAGTTGAGTTTATTCTGGCACTTGGTTGGATTTCTGTTCTGTGGATTCTGTTCGGAGAGAAATCTAAAACGCATTGCTTAAAAAAATAGTTTACAAAAAAATTCTTTAAGATAGGTTTTTTAAATTTATTTTCACAAAAGACTATTGAATAAGAAAATGATCGAAAGATGTTTTATTAAAAGATAAATATATAATTATACTCATAAAGTGAATTAATATAGACTCAATATTTAGAGTTAATGGGTGAAATTTTGGGGATGGAGTTTATAATTTAAAAAATAAAATAAATATTGATGACAAAAAATATATATTAAAATTTAAAAATAAAAATTTTAAAATACTTTCAAAAAACATTGTTGAATTTCAAAAATAAAATTTAAAAAAAATTGGGTAAAAATTATATTTTTTTGAATTTGAACATATAATTTGCTAGATCTCTGGTTTGTAAAGGACTCATCAAACGGGTGGGAACAAGGTCATCTATCTCAGCATGGAATGATCTTTGGATCCCATCCACTCGCCCGAGACCAGCTAACAAAAACCTTCATAACAGTTACTCGGACCTTACAGTAGATTCCCTCGTTCATCAGGACTTCCGTACTTGGAATTTACATGCACTTAGGACTTTTGGTCGAACCCCACGATGCAAAATTGATTGAAAGTATTCCTCTGAATAGAAATCAGATGGAAGATATGAATGATTGGTACTTCACTAATAATGGGAGATACACGGTACAATCAGAGTATCAAGTAGAAAGGATATATCCGGACAATGAAAAACCACCAGAATTTTGTGGACCCAATGTAGATACACTCAAGGTATTCTGCTGGAAAGTGAAGTGCCTTCCAAAGTTACGGTATTTTCCATGGCAGCTGCTGACATGTTGTATAGCAGTGACAAAAAATTTAAAATCAAGAGGAATACAAGGAGATACAGTTTGTGCACGGAGTGGAGACCCGGAGGAATCAATAAATCATGTGTTCTTCGAGTGTCTTCAGGCACGTCAAGTGTGGACACTATCTAAGATTCCATCGAACCCAAACTTTTTTTTCTGTTGGCTCTCTATTTGCTAATATGGATCATTTGTTTTGGAGAATTAACCCGAAAATGTAGGATCATCATTTTGCATGGATACTATGGTACATCTGGAAAGACCGGAATAATAAAGTTTTCAGTAATATAGATATTGATCCGAGAGAAACGCTTAACTTAGCAGAATTGGAATCAACACTTTGGACTGAGGCACATGTTATTAATAATCCAAGAGTGGCACCTGAAGTACAGATCAGATCGACCTTAGAGACCACAAAAAGATAGTGTTTCACTGACGGTTCTTGGAAAGATAATGATTCTTTTTCAGGACAAGGCTGACTCAACACCCTTCCGGGATTTGAGGGTTTGTTAGGGACAAGAAATGTAAGGGAAAGTCTCTCACCTCTTCATGCGGAGATGGAGGTATTAATTTGGGCAATGGAATGTATGAAGAACTTAAGACAATATCGGGTCACGTTTGCAACAGATTGTTCTCAACTGGTGAAGATGGTTTCAAAACCAGAGGAATGGCCAGCATTTGAAAGTGATCTGGAGGATATTAAGCTTTTGAGAAGACGCTTCACCAACTCAGAGATCCTTCATGTTCCTAGGACGGAAAACATAATGGCGGATCGCTTGGCATACAGTTGTCAGATACAACCATCGTTCGTCGTACACATGGATGCAGAGTTGCCACTTTAGTTTACAGAGTCTATTTGAGTCTGTAAATGTTTTTGCTGTCAAAAAAAAATATTCTTCTTACTTTTATTTATTTATATTTGTACATCTATAAAAAAGGGTAAAAATGTTTTTTACCGTTATTTTTCTCTTTGATAGTTCTTTTTGTGAAAAATATTTAAAAATTCGCTATTTGAGAGAATTGCTCCTTTTTTTTGTTATATATTTTTCTGTTGGTGTTTTAATGTCTTTTTTGCTTAAATTTAGTGTATAAATGTTGAGAGTATAATTTCATAACCATTGTAATCAGGACTAGTTTAATATACTAATTTTTTCGGTTAATAAAAATATTATATTTCATAATTTATATTTTTAAAATTATTTTATTTAATAGTCTTGTAGAAGAGCGCAGATTCATATATATTATTTTGATGCTGGTCGGTTTCAGCGCCTTCAAGCTTTCCCGAAAGCCGTTTAATATGGTTTTCCTCTTAGACCATCTCCAATGTATTTCTCTATTTTTTCTTCTATAATAAGGGAACTCTATAATAGAGGTGAGTTTCTCTCCAATGTATTTCTCTATTTCTTCCTCTAAAAAGGAATATTCTTGAAAGATTCTTTTTTATTTTACATTTTACACCTCTAGCTTGTAAATGTTAAAAATTAACCCATTCATTATATTTTTTGAATTTTTTTCATAAAATTGTAATATTATTTGAATTAAACATTTTATTACAAAAGACATTAGACAAAAAAATAAAATAAAGTACCATTATCTAACAATCATTATTACTAAATGTTTCTCATAAATGATCAATTAATGCATTCCGAAGTGAGAAATGAGCTTCTTTATCTTTGATTTTTCTGAATCAACTTAGAAACACTTGGAATCGGTTATCTTCATTATCTGGTATATGGACTTCCGGAGGTGGAGCTTCTCTTCTAATTCCAATCGGTGCATCGAGATCACGCTCGTCCTCAATAATCATATTATGTAAAATTATACATGTAGTCATTATATCATGTAGTATTTTTTTTCCAAAAACGTACCTGCCTTTCACAATCGCAAAATGTGATTGTAAAACTCTGAATACACGTTCTACATCTTTTCTACATGCTTCTTGTTGTGCTGCAAAATATTTTTTCTTTGGAGTATTAAGTTGTTTTAATATGTTGTATTGATTAATATTTAAATAAAAAGTCTTTGACTTTTAAATAAAATAATAACTTTTTTATTTTATTTTAATTATAATTGAGTTTTAAATAAATAATAATATTTTTTATTTTAATTATAACTATAGTTATAAAACTTAATAATTAGTACGTAAGCAAAAAGGTGTGATTTTATATTGTAAGAATTGTATTTCTTCATACACAAGTATTTTAGTTACAATCATAAAAAATTAGAGGACTACTTTGTAAATAAAAAAGTTTGCCTCTATTATAGAGGAATGCTATTTTTTTCCCTAAATATAGAGGAAAAATGGTGGGTTGGAGCCAATGTTTTTAAACCCGACCCAGACACTGAACCGGACGACTTACCGGGTCACTGGGTCACTGGATCGGTCGCGGGTTAATAAATCAATTAATTTTATTATATAATAATATATTAGCTATGAAAATAAATATACAAAACCAAAAGTTTAATATTTTCTAAATGTTTTTTAAAACATAAAATAATAGTTTGGATATGTATATACTTTATGTTTAAAAATTTTTAACTAATACTTAACTTTAGTTTTTATATTTTTATTTTTATCAAAAAATAGTTTAGACTATTTAAAATTTTCTGTAACAAATTAAGAGTTATGACATCTAAAAAATCAAGATATAAAATTCACAAATATTTAAATATCTAATGTGAATAATAAATTAACTTCACATTCAAAATAAACTAAAAGTAAAAGATCATTGTAATAAATTATCAATAACAGAAATAAACTAACACCAAACCACATCAACTAATTTTGGTTCTCTCTATCATCGTTCATTTCATTTTCTCTAGGTGGTATAGTAAAAAATCTTCCTCAAAATCTAAAAATTACAAATATAAAACTAAAAAGGGAAAATCTAACTTTTTTTGTCAGCACCTAACTTTCTAATTGAAAACTTAGAATATAAAATATAATCTAAAAACTAAAAAAGGAGTAAAAGTTATTTATTGGTTCAACCGGTGGTTCAACCGGTATCGGCTTCCGGGTTTTAGCGGGGTTTTGTGGGGTTTTTGCGGGTTTCTAAATATTGTGTTTTTCATAAAATCCAAACCGGATTTTTTCTGGATCACCGGGTTTACCGGTTCAACCGCGGGTCCGGATCGGATTTCAAAACACTGATTGGAACTGATTTTACTCTATTATATCATTTAGAGGCAAATATAGGGATGGGTTGGAGATGCTCTTACTTCCTCTTCGATAGTAGATTAGGCGAGGATTTAGTTCTTCTAAATCTTATTCTCTAGTTTCTTTATCAGATTTGTGTTGAAATCGTTTAGAGTGTTGGGTCTTTTGATTTGCCTAGTTTAGAAAAGATCTGCTCTTTGTTTCTTGTTTCTTTGTATTTGAGTTTTGGCTTTCCCGTACTTGGGGTTTGTGTTTTTGGAAATTTAGGACATGCCAGCTTATTTATCTTATCCCTGTAACCCATTTTGTATGCTTTCATGAAAGAAATCGTTAGTTGAAAAAAGTCTACTACATTTACAACTGTTTAGAAAAAAGTATAATTATTTACCAAATTATTTATGCATTTAAACGTCCCACCTTACATCTTTTTCATATGGATCTATATTATTAAAACAGAAATATTATGTTGGACCTAACATTTATTTTATAAGTTTTTAAATTAATACATCTTCCTATTTTATAGTTAAACCTATACATTAAATCACTAATAATCTTTTCTTTATACTACTATCAATATTTCCAAACAATATAGTCATTTTTATACTACTATCCATTTTCCAAACAACACTATAATTAATCTTATGTCCAAACAATATAAAATATTAGAACTTATCTTTTTAATAACAAATATTTAAATAAATTAAATAATTAAAAAATATTCAAAAACTTTATAAAAAAGAAAATAAATAAAACTTACTTTTACAGGTTTAAATACTACAAAAACATTTCAATCGATGATAAATCAATTAAATTAACATATTATTTTATTTATATTTACTACATAATGGTTCTATCATTTATTTAAGTAAGATAACAATTCAATAATAGCCATTACATAAAAAAATAAATATGTAAACATTATACAGTGTACAATAACTATAATAACAAAAATAATTATGAAAAAATGTTCAAAATATATGTTATCTAAAGAAAAATGCTTAATACTAATTGTTAACAAAAAATTTAAAGCGATTATAATATAAATGATTAACAAGAAAAATTACACAAAATAATTATAATAAAATTAATTAAGTTATATAAAATGGAGTAATATGATCAAGACATTTATAGTTGTTAATTATATCTATTATTTTCTCTATCAAAATTTTGTAGAAATGTCATAATTTAATAAAATTGTAAAACAATAAACTTTAAAATTTGGATTAAAAGTTGACAAATTATGAAACTATAGCAATTTAAATCAAATTGGATATGTTAACATATCGGACATCCATCGGTTCAATTGGTTAGTCTCGGATATAGTGATTTTTATAAATACAAATATTTTTAAAACCTAAATTAAATTATCGAATCACCGGATTAACCGATTTGACCGCGGATTCGGGTCAAATTTAAAAGCATTGATTTAAATGCAAAGAAAATTCAAATAAACAAAATTCTTACAAATTAACAAAATATTTATTAGTTATTAGTGAAAATTTCCATCATAAAATAATCCGCGCTTGCAAAGCGGAGGTCATGATCTAGTTACATTTAAAAAGAAAGAAAAGTAAGACATCCTCCTCCACTGCTTGACCAAGCAATGTTAGGATAATTAAATGGGTAATACGTCCGAAAAGTAATCATCTCCACAAAATTTAGCCGTATCAATCGTCAAATTCTTTCTACGTGTCAGGGGAATGCTTAGATCCAGGATTTTACTAAAAAAGGCTTTTGAATTGTATAAATACCATTATGATGCATATCAATCTGTTCACGTATTATACAATTTACAATTTTAACTAAAGACGTTAACAGATCCACAAAGAAGATGTCGTCAAGCCAAGAGTTAAGCCACAATGCCGGAGAAGCCACCGGTCAAGTTCAGGTACATACAAAAACACAAAAGGACAATGTCGAAGAATATTGTATCAACATTACTTTTCTCTCTTCTTGGTTTGTGTTGTTAGGAGATGTGTATTTTTTGGTCCTGCCGTTTGTTTTTTGGTCTGGCAGTTTCCTAACTTAGGTGGTTAGGTTTGGAGCTTGTGTAAACTTTCCCCGCTGGGGTCTTTTGGCTTCGCTTGGTTTGGCGTGGCTTGTTTCACAAGTTAAGATAAATAATGGAAGTTTTATTTTTTATTTTAAATGAAGAATAATTAAAAAAATATCACGATACAGTGGCGTTTTGATATCGTATTATGCATATATAATAAACTTTCGAAATTTTCTTCTAAAAGTTGACCAAATCTATATTATTAAAACTGAAGTACATTTGAGAGTTGTTTGGAAACTTGGATAGTAGTATAAATGAGAATTGTTTGGAAACATGGATAGTAGTATAAATGAGAATTGTTTGGAAGCATGGATAACAGTAGAAAATAATACTTGCTTATCTTAATTGATTTTTTAAAAGATTTTTATTATATTGTTAATCAATTCTAACCCTTCATCTATTATATTTACTAAATAAGTTAATCTCATTTATTACAGAAGTACAAAACAAAATTTATTTGTTTTCAATTTTTATTTTATCTTTTGCATTCATTTTTCTCAATTTTAATTATTTCTATACAAAATTCAAATCAAAATAATAATTTAAAATTAATTTATATAAATAATTGATTCAAATATATATATATATATATATTTTAAAAAAATTTACTAAAATATTTTCCAATAACCATTTAAAAAATATTTTCACTATATATAAGAAAAATACAATACATAACTTAATTAAAAACACCAACTTAAATTATGGTTTTTATATTTCATATTAAGTTTATAAATATAATATATGTGATTATTTATATGATGGTATGTATAAAATAATATTAATTATATGATTACTT
Source organism: Brassica napus (assembly GCF_020379485.1). Taxonomy (NCBI): domain Eukaryota; kingdom Viridiplantae; phylum Streptophyta; class Magnoliopsida; order Brassicales; family Brassicaceae; genus Brassica; species Brassica napus. The sequence continues at coordinate 64,470 of NW_026014923.1, forward strand.
ATATTATGGTACATATAAAATATGATTAATTATATGATGACATATATATGATATATAATAGTGACATGAAAAACAAAACTTATTTGTTTTCAATTTTTTTATTTTATCTTTTACATTCATTTTCTCACTTTTTAACTATCTCATTAATTATATTTACTATAATATTTTGCCAGGATTATTTACATATTAACTATAATAATTCGACATATTTGAATGAAACCACTCTATTTGTGATAAGAATTCAAAATGGTTAACAATTTTTTTTATTTACTTATGTATCGGTTAGACATGGACATTCGGATAACTATTCAGCTACGAGTTATTTCTGTGGGTTATCATGCTTTTTGAGTTTTGAAACTAGACTTCATTTCGGTATTATAAATTTTCATGTGTGTTTCGAATCGGGTCCAGATGAATTCAGTCTTGATATATACAAACCTACAAATATCCAAAAACTAATGTATTTGACGCCGGTACGGATATTTGTATGAAAAGTAAGAATATTAACCGATTCAATTCAGGTATGTTGAATTCAAATTAAACTAAAAATAACCAAATAACCAAAAGTAATCATATTACTCTATTTGATTCAGGTTCGATTATGATGTATAGAAATCTAAAAGTACTTATGCAATTAATTATATTATGACACATATAAAATATATAATACTAATCATAAAAATAAAATATCGATTTATAAGAAAGTAAAAATTTAACACTCGCACGGGCGTGCGGGTCAATCTCTAGTATATTTGAAACCCGAAGACTATGGTTTCATTTGCATATGTATTGTACCGGAACTTAAGTACACCTTATTTATTTATGTATTTTAGTTTTTTGAATTTTGACCATCAATCAATTTTCTACATCGGACTTTTTGAGGAATAATACATTTTTAATTACAGCTGAAGAAGGAAGAGTACTTGAACAAAGTATCACACGCAATGGATCAGAATGTTGATCATCACACTCACCCACAGTCACACGCAGAACATGATCAGAACAATCCTTCCCTAATCTCACAGGCCTCTACTGTCATTCAACAGGTTTATTCTTCTTCTTTTTTCATTATGATTAATGAATGATATTGACATAGTTTATTGGTTTATACCCCATTGACATATTTATTGTTACTTTTGGAGTGTAGACAGGTGGCCAAGTGAAGAATATGGCACAAGGAGCAGCCGACGCTGTGAAAAACACTCTTGGGATGAGTCCGGCCACCAACAACCCTAGCAGCCCGGCCGGCAGGACCCACCCGAGCAATCCTAGCAGTCCAGCCGGAACGACCCGCCCGAGCAACCCTAGCTCAAGGAATATATAAACGGAATAATTCAAGGAACGTTGGCCTGACTTCTCAATATAAACATAAATTAATGTTGTGTTTTAACTTTTTTTTTATTGCATTGTTTGTTCAACTTTCTGATTTTGTGGTATTTTTGTTATGAATTAATTGTATAATAATATCATCCATTTCTTTTTAATTTATATAAATAAAATCAAAAGCCTATATGCTAAATTGCCTCAACAGTGAACCACGGTGCTCCTAGTTTACTTGGTAATCTGCATACTATTGGACCATGCTCCAGTTATTATTTCCAGTGACATAATATACACAAGTACTTAATTAGCCATTTTTTTAAAAAAAATGGGTTGTATTCTTACTTAAGAAAGCTGTTGTGGTAATAATGAAATATTAACAATTGTTCCTGTGTTTGGATTCACATTCGAGCTACAATTTTCGTTCCTGTATTTGGTTTCACATTTAAGTTTGTTCCTATATAATGGAATTGAAATTGTAAAGATAAACAATACATTGTGTATTATATTTTCAATTTGGGAGTTGCTCTCTTTTTTTTCTGGTGACTTTTATGTTTACGAAACATGTCGCTTCAGGTCAACCTTCTAATAGAAAAAGCATTGTGTTTCACTGAGGTTTCGTAGGCTCCTGATATCGAAATACATGGAACGTCGGACAAAAATAAAAAAAAAATACTATGTATTGAGAATAAAGAAACGAGCATTACCAGAGAAACATTTGATATTAATATTATTCACACTGTGTTTGTGACACGTGACAGCTTCACAGCAATTTAAGAATGACTATGATGACGTGTACGTATAGAAAGCTTCTCAGTCAAACTCTATATAAATGTGTTTACATTATGTATTATTTTACGTTTTTTTCATTATAAAACTCAGATGCGTGATTCTACGGATTATACAAAAGTTTCACATCTCCTATATATTAAAAGAAAAACATTTGACACTAATGTGTTTACACTGAGTTTGCCACATGACAACCTCACAACAATTTAAGAATGGATACACTGACGTGTCACGTGTAGAGAAATTCTCAGACAAACTCTATATAAATATGTGTTCACACTATGAACTAATTTACGTTTTTTTTTCATTATAAAATTCAGATGCAGAGTTTCACGGGTTATACAAAGGTTCCACATAGAAATATAATTTTCAAACAAAAAATCACTAATATCTAGGCCTATTTTATTTTTACTTAATTTTATTTTAAGAATTTTATATTTCATATGTTATTTTGAACAAAAATGTCTTTTAATGTTAATTAACAGTATATTTATATATTTATCAATCACCTTTATATACTTTTACATACACATATATGTACACATTGACGTGAACACCTATATAACTAAATATTCACCACAAGTGATGATTCTAATTCTCTTAGAAGTTGGAATATTTTATTTTTAATGCTTTCTTTCACCATCGACCAAATTGAAATGAAATAATTTGTCTTATTTTTTTTAATTCTTCTTCAACTATTATTTATATTTAATTTGACTTTTCATGCATTTAAAATTTATAATATGAAACCACTGGTTCGACACCATGAATGTCTAAAATTCATATAACATGAAATCACACAAATAATAATAGTTTTTGGTTATCACTAGAAAGACCAAAAACGTCAAGCATTTTAACCGAACAAACCAAAATAAATATGGATTTAGAATGACAATTATATTTTAATTGGATAAAAACCGAAAACAACTTAAAACCGAACCGATATCAAAATTAAATAGACCTAATGTAATAAATGAGAATTGACTTATCATTATAATTTTATTTTGACGTTACTCGTTACCAACTTTTGATTTTGCAATATAAACCCATCAAACGATTGCATCTCCAACTACGTTGCATGGAAGCGTGTCTCACGCAATGCCGTGCGAAGAGTTTTAGGGGTATGAGGCAAGTTTTAAAAATAAAATTATTTACAACTGTAATAAAAACAACTTTCTAATATGATGTATCTTTTTCACCAAATACACAAAATCTAACACTGAAAAAAAATAAGTTTATTACGTCAATATCCTATATTATGTCATATAGAAAAATACATGAATTCAGAAAGTGGATTAGTCAATTTTCGTAGAAATGTTTTTTATTTAAATAAATGTAAATCAATAGACTATAAATTATTTTAAATTTTGGGACCCTGAAGAAGTCATATTAATCGGAGGCCTGAGACGAGTATCTTTTTCAATACACCCAGAGCCGGCCCTGGCCCGAAGCCAATGAAGCATGGGCTTCCAGCCTTTAATTTTATAAGTATATTATCAGCCACAAAAATCATCAAAGGTTGCTTTAGTCCAGCGGTCTGGTGTCTCTGACTATTAGAAGAGGTGCAGGGTTCTAGGCAACCCAGCCACATAATTGTTTTTGCTTGTGTAACCTCATTAATTCAAGGACCGGCTCTGAATACACCGTAGGCACGTCTCACGTACTGATTCCTGGTTCCGAAACGGAAACGGAAACGGAGTCGGAAGCATGCGGAATCGCCGCTGACTTTCTCTCTTCTCCTCGCCGTTGCTCGTTATTCTTCTATCTCCCTCGTGTGCATTCTCCTTTTTACCATTTTCCTAGCAGTTTGAGTTGAAACAGTTTCACTCTTGTTTTGTTCAGTTGCTATACTCTGGTCTCATGTGTAGTTACAGTAGTGAATTTACTCGTCTGAACTTTGTGATCGATCTTCATTGCAGACAACTGCTTTGTTTTACAATTGAAGTTCATAAAAACCATTTTACAATTGGTAGAGGTTTTGCTATGCTTGACTGCTTCTGGAATTTGAGCTGTAATGCTTATTCTTTTCTTACTTTATTATTGAGTTGACACTAACATTTGTAACATTAACACACACTATTCATGCACTATGCAATTTTGAGGTGATCAATAACAATAAAAAAAAAAAAGCTTCGGATTCTACTGTTTAAAGTGGTCTAAACCACAAAATGATCTGTCTTTTAAATTGTATTTTCCATTGAAACAACAAGACCAGAAGGATGATAGCATTATGCTTGCGTGGTGATATTTTCTCCAAGATCAAACATTTGAAAGTGCGTGCAAGGAGAGAACAACGTATAGGAAGAGGCATGAGAAAATCATAATCAAGTATCACCTAAACCGAAACAAACCAGAAGAACATCACCAAGAAAGAGTAATTCATTTGAGGGCTAACCGCGGTTTCTTTCGCTTCTTAGTGAAGGCAAACCAAGCTTGGAACATAAGTAAGGATCACTGGCCAATTGATAGGAGATGCGTCCCTAGTATCTTCATAAACTTTCTTATACATATCCTCTCCAACAATGTAAACCATGGTCCTATCACTTGTGAACTTGGTACAACACACTGCCACTTTATTCTCCTCATCCAACAAGAAGTTTTCAACACTCAAGTTAAATTTAGCAGAATCCATTTCCAAGACCAAGTCACTCCTCCACGACAAGTCTTTGGCATCCTCCTCATCAATCTTATTGGTCACCCATAACCTCATCACACGTGACCTATCATTAATGTGTAACACCGAGAGATTTTCATCTTTAACGACTGAAAGAAGGGCTGTATCTACAATATAAAAACTCTACAAGGGAAGAGGGAGACGCACAAATCTCTCTGCCGTGAATCGAACTTGATCAAGAACAACTCGGTTACTTTATCTTCAGCAATCCAATAAGTATCTCCTTTCAAAGACATGCCCTCGAAATATAGGGAGTAGTCAAGAGGAAAGGAATCAAGAACCCTCCAAGAATCAGAGCTAAGATCATAAATCTCACACTCAACAACCCTCACTTTCTGCTTGTTTCGATTATACCCGATACTTCAAGATTTTGTAGCAGATGTGGTGTATCCTAGAGCATATTTATCTTCATAGCAGTAACTAGTTCTAGGTTTAATCTTACTGCTATGACCGGTACATGGATTCCAAACAACAAGTCTAGTGTGCAGCTCCGTTAAGCATAAGATTAAACCGTCGCAGTGAAATATATGAGCGAAGTCCAAATCTTTTGAACTTTGTTTTTCCCTTCTCAATGAATTTGAAAAACCATTCAAACAAAAGACTTTTTTTTTATCTTTGATTTTGTCTATAAAAGCCAGTGAGTTTTTATAACTTACTCGACAACAAGTCAACAACGTCTTCTTTTTGTGGGTTCATAAAACCGATTTTTACAATTGGTATAGGTTTTGTTGCCGGACTGCTTTTGTGAATTCTGAAATGCTTATTCTTTCCTTACTTCATTCATTCTTGAGTTGAGACACTAACATTTGTAAAGATAACACACTGTTCATGCACGCACTATTGCATTTTGAGTTGGTCAATAACAATAAAAATTAGCTTCTAATTCTGCTCTTTTAAAGTGGTCTAAACCACAAAAATGACCCGTCTTTTAAATTCTACTTTCCCTTAAAACAACAAGACCAGAAGGGTGATAAACCAGAGTCCATGCCTTTCCAAACAACTCAAATCAATCTTTGGACGTTATAACGAGTAAACCCAATGCCCCTATGAGAATATACTGCAACAAGAAGAGAACATGCAAAAAATGTCTTAAGTCACAAAACAAAACAAACTAATTTTTTTTTCATTTTGGGTTTGATCAAAGAGTGACTTTGTACCTTGATGATAGGCTTTTCTGTCATAATGATAGTCACCCATCCAACATAAGGCAAGAACCTGAAACAGACAAAACCCATTTCTGAGTTACCAGACAGCTTTCGGTTTAAACACATACGTGCACTAAGAGTTCTGTGATTGACGTTACCCGACAGCACGACCCATTATATGATGTCGATGAAGCCACTGCTGCCCTTCAGCATACAGAAGTCTATCATCTCCATAGTTATTGTCACCTAGAAACAGTCAAAACTTAATAAAAATCTGATTGTGTGCTGAAGAATTAACACTATGAAAAAAAAACAGCTCAAACACTCAAAAAGGTGAAGTTTTTTTTAAATCAGCAGAAGAAATACCTTTCGTCAAAACATCGACATCTCCTGTATTCTCCCTTTCGTGAACCTATAATGTGAATCAAGCTTACTTCACAATATAAGTAACTGAGAGATGATGATAATGAAGACGCCTTACCTTAATGACACGATGTACAATGGGAATATCACGACCCTGAAGAGAGAAGCAAACTGGTTAAAAACACAACAAGAATCAAAGATAATGAAACAAAACAAGAAGATGGAAGCTTACATCAACATTGAAAACAACAATTTCTCCAGCTCGAATAGGGTCTTTACTCATGTGCAAGAACAGTATATCCCCCTACAGGTATGATTCAGAGTTTGAGCATCAAACAGTTTTGTAATGTAATGCATCTAATTAAGTCAACAGTTACCCTCTTGAAGCCAGGCTCCATACTTCCAGAGAGAACAACAACCACAGGAGATTCGCTGCCAGTGACACACATCAAAGCTTTCCATATGATCAAAGCAGACGTAACAATCATCCCTAAGCAGACACAGACCAAAATTATAAAGTTGCAAACTTTAGCTATAAGGTTTATCACATTGTGACCTCAAGATCCTAATTAATCAAATTACTGGTCGAAGAACTAACCAAGACTGATGGCTTGAGTGAGAAGCTGACGGATCTGAATGGATTTGATTGAATCTATGGTTTCTCCGATCCAACCCATCTTTTTGATTTTCGGTTTTCTTCTGATTCTCGACGAGATAAGGGTTCAGATCGCAGAGACGAACGTTATTTCAAGCGAAGCAGAGGAGAAGAAGAGTCCTTCGGGGTCAAGCTCTTTAAAAGGCACGATTTCTCCAAGAGCGTTTTTGCCTGAATCGGAGAACCGGTTTACAAATGAGATCCGGTTCAGTGACGTGGTTTAAATCTTTGGTTGGCTACATTTTCATGACATGGTAGACTGCATTATTATGACGTGGCATATACTTTGATGACATGGTTGACTCTATGCTTATTCACTATTTTCAAGATCTTCTTGATTAAAGAATCAACTCGATTAATGTTATGCTAGATGATAATGGGCGCGCATACTCGTAAAAAATCTTTTGTATTACTATTTTTTCATTAAATAGTTTAAATATTTTGTAATAATACAATTTTTATCGATTGTAAAATGACGAATACAAATGTTAGTATCTTAAATGTATCATTATTGTTGAAGATTTAACGTATTACAACTCATTTTAATTATTTTTAAAATTTCGTATGCACAAAAAAAAATTAAATTTTGCGTCTGACACAAATCATCAAAACCATATAACCAACATTGATCGTAAAATGATGAAAGAGGATTAGGTTTTCTGCTCTCGATTTATTTAGTATTAACTCTCTATAAGTGATTTTATTTTCTATCTCTATAAAATTGTGCTTTCATTCTCGTTTTTGTTTCACTGATATGAGTTTTGTTTTTTTTCTTAACTTCTTCTGTGAATTCGGTAAATTACATAAGTGTCAATTTAAAAAGATGGACATCTGTAAAAATTAGCTCCACTCCAGATACATATCTAAGAATCAATATTTTGAAGAAAATCATCAAGAAACTCTATTTACAGGTTAGTGTTCAAATCTAATATATCAAGTTGTTATATAATATAAGTGCGGATTCGAAATATAAATATCTATGTATTCACCAGTTCGGTCTAAAATCATATAATTCTATAACAATAAAACAAAATACTTATTTTACTAACCTACGATTTTGAGGTTTAATTACTTAAGAGTATACCGATAAAAATATATATAATACTTTACCGTTATAGTATATATAAACTATGTATAAACTAAGAACTGTTTGATTTATTAAATGATAAATAAAAAACTTATAATAAATAATTCAAATCTCTCATTCTTACAATTATACTAGCTAGATAGGATATTAGAGAGAAACAAATATTAGACGAATGATCAAATCTCATATTCTTCAAACAAACTCAAAATAAAGTGATTGGAATCTTGTCATGATATTTCATTAAAATCTTTTTAGGAATAAAAATCAAAACTAAATTATTTAATCTGAATGAAATGATATATATATATATATATATATATATGTATATATATATAGTACTTCCAATATTAAAAAATTACTTCGATTTGAAGAAGTATATTTCTGAGATTGTCAAGATCAAATAACAGAAAGAGAAATTCTCTAGGATAGGCCTAAAAATGTTTTTGTCACAAATATAGATCTTAAAATAAAAATGACCAAAATAAACTTTAATGTTTTATCAAAAGAAATAAATATACACTTATACCCCTAGGTTTAATTAATCTAGACATTAAGGTTTAGAGTTAAAGAGTGGAATTTAGGATTTAAGGTTTATGATTTAGGGTTTAGAGTTTAGGGTTTAGAGTTGAGGAGTGGAGTTTTGGGGATAGGATTTCAATTTTTTTAAAATAAAAAACATTTAAAATTTTCAAAATAAAAAATAAAAAATGTTATTTTGGGCACTTTAGTTTTTGAGGTCTATTTTTGTGACAAAAACTTAAAAATGGCTATTTGAGAGAATTACCCTATTAGAAACCACCTATTTAAAAAATAATTTGTATAAATAAAAGTATACACATTAGAATAAGCACATAAATCAAAACCAATTCTTTTTGTTTATTTACAATCATGTTTTTGGTAAATAAACCAAAACAATTATTTTATTTACTTTATACGGTATATAATTAAACTTTAATGACATTGACATAAATAAATATAGTACATTTTAATATAAATATTTATTATTGACACTTTGTACTCATATAATTTTATTAACATTTGTATATTTACTGTAACAAAAATTTAAACTGTTAATCACAAAACTTCCAACGTTAGATTTTTGAATACAAATTTCAAAAATAAATATTAAGATCTCAATAGTTTTTCAATGTGAATTTTGAAATTAGCATATTTTTATATTTTTATATAGTATATAATTTAATTTAAGCGATATATATATATATATATATATATAATATTAATACCTATTAGTGAGACTTCATATTCATACGATTTACGATCATTTGTATCTTGATTGAACAAAAAAAGTTAAACCGTTGATCCAAATTTTCAAAGTGTGACATTTACCATTCTTAGTAATTTATAGTCGTTCTAAAAAAAATCAAAATATAACATATAAGAACAAATCTAAATGTGATTTTTAATTTCTTTTAATAATATAAAATTAAACAAAAAGATAGAGTATACAAAAATTGTTATCAAATATATATTATTCATAATTATTAATTATTGTATATATGTTAATTATGTTAGGTAATTCCATAGCTTTTATTTAAGGAAAGAAATAAGAATATTCGTTGTACACTACTAATCAATTTTATAGTTAATTTAATAAAAATATATATATATATATATATATATATATATATGGACCAACTTATTATTCTAAGATTCTAAGAGTCATCCTAGTAATGACACGTACCTACGAAAACATGTTGTAATGCTCTAGGATTATTATATAGGGGATTAACTAATAAGAGGACTCTGCGTTTATAAAGATAAATTGGAACAATTGAGTGCAAGCACCATGTCCAAGACAATCCGTCGTTGTGTTCTGAGCGCTGGGAAAATGTGTAATCTTATTGTCCTTGATTCGTCGTATTTTTTCGAGGTAGAATACAAAATCATGTCCTTCATCAGGTTCCGAGACCATCTTCACCAACCGAGAATAATCTGTCGTAAACGTTACATAGAGTTGTCGCAGATTATATGATCCATCGTACATATGAAAGCTTCCAATTCTACGTGTAGAAGGGAAAAGTTGTTCCTTGTATTCTTGGCCCATATTAATCCATCAAAATCCTCTAATGTACTATACCAATCATTTCCAGAGTATATAATTAATGATCCTTCCAAGATCCATTAGTAAAACACCATCTTTCTATTCGTGAAGACATATTTTGTGTTTCTTTGTTGTTGAATTAATTAGGAGTTTTCATCCGCCATGCACATAAATAATAATTTTAAATATAATATTTTTTTACTTGAAAATAAAATTTTAGTTTACCTTTGAAAATTAATTTTTTACTATTTTAAATTACCGGTTTGGAAAAAATAAAACCATAACTGTATTTTGTAGTTTTATTCTTTTTGATTTGGTTTAAAAATTTTAATTTAATATTATTTAAATTTTAGTAGGGTTAAAATTACATTTTATAAAAATATTTTTTTAATTTAGATTATATTATACTCTATGTAATGATTATCTATTCAAATAGTTCTCTTATCACCTACTTTAAATCTGTCGATATTTAACTATATAAATTTTAATAATATAGTATTCATGAGCCATGCACATAAATAAATTTTTAATATAATATTATTTTATTTTCTAATAAATTAGATTAGATTTGGAAATTATTTTCTATAATTTAACTTCGTCGGTATGTAAAAATAAAACCATAAATGTATTCTTTTGTAGTTTTTTCTTTTGATTTGGTTAAGTATTTTACTTTAATTTTAACTAAATTACAATAGAGTTAATATTACATTTTATAAGAAAATAGATTACATTTCATAAAAATAAAATTTTAATTTATATTATATTGTATTTAATGGTATTTGTTTTAAATATGTCTCTTAACATGTAGTTTTAAATATGTCTATATTCAAATATATATATATATATATATATATATATATATATATATATATATATATATATATAAACTTTAGATTATTATTTCGTTAAATAATGTTAAGCTATTGAAATTTTTTTTTAATTAATATAATGAACCGATAAATTTAAATAAAATTCTAATCATTTGAATATCAAAACAATTATTTGATTAGTGTTTATTTAGTTTTGTATTTGTTAATACACACTTACAACTAATTTTGAGTATATATACATATATACAAGATATGGTATATAAATTGATGTAAAAATATATTTGTAATTATATTTAGTTTATTTTTATTAATTTATATATATGTATATTTTAATATAATGGTGATATATGAGTTATTAATTAATATTATTTGTAAATAGTTTTGGTAAAATAAAAATTTATAGAAAAAATTACATTAACGGATATATGAATTAATGGTTATCATATTAAAAAAATTACGAAAAACATAAATTTTTATAAGGAAAATTGTACATGTCATAATTTTCAAAAGTCATATCATCATTTTTTGTTAAAAATTGAATGTGGTGATGATACATGTGCAAATCATTTCACAAATAATGTTTAGGGGATACCAACATCAAGTGATTGATGATGCTGAAATGAAATCATCTCCATTCTTAATTTGAATTCTTCTTGCATTTATTTGAATTTCAAGAATGGTGAAAACCAGACTTAGCATAAAAATTTGGCTATCGAGGATTTTGAACTGGTGAGTTAGGTAGTCTTTGTCGGTGAGGTAGATTGGGACCATGAGGATTTGGGGGACTGAAAGGAGCAATGATGATGCATCCAGGGGCGAATCTAGAGTTTTTTCCAGTTGGTGCATTATTGATATAAAATTGAAAATGACAAAAACTGAGACTCGAACTTAAGATATTATGGGTGCACACAATGATTTTTTACCATCTTAACCGATGATTTTGTTAATAAAATTCTGAATATTAATAATATTATGGGTGCATGGGACCCCATAGTTACTAACCTGGCTACGCCTCTGGATGCATCCTACACGGTGAGGAGGCGCTGGACAAAAGATGTTCGAGGATTGAATTTTGTTGTTTCTAGAAAAATCTTAAATTTAAAGATCAATATAAGTTGAATTAAAAGGCTTAGTTATTGTGATTCTTAAAATTCACACTAAGTATTTAGAGTGTTTGTTTATAATATATTAAGGAAGAAAGAATTTAGGACACAAAACTCTTTAGAACAATAACTATGTAATCAGAAATGCTATGACAGTAATTAACTGTATTATTGAATATCGGGTCGCAAGATCACAAGTATGAACAAAATTAAAACTAATCTTAAGAGAAACGAATAAGACAAGGTCGGTGTGTTTTATTGAGAAAACTCAATGTCTGAATGTATGTATCTGGTGTGTGTGTGTGTGTGTCTGCCGATATCACCATTCTTCTTTTTATATTTGTTGTTGTTTACCCTCTACATCTCCTCCAACTTCTTCATTGCGATCCCATATATTTGACATACATTTAGATATTTTTCTCCTTAAAACGTGTGGATATATCTCTATTATTAAAAGAGAAGTACCAATATAAATTGCCCCTTAGTTTTCAAAGTTATTTACATTTTAATGCCACCGAAGTAATAAATATACCTCCTTTTAGTATTTTTGTCTTTTATAGTTTAATTAATGCATTTTCTTAAAATAATAAAGTATAACAAATTATGTTTATTTATTAAAAAATATTTCTTATAATCTGGGCAAACAATAAATTATACTTAGTCAATGTCAAAAATGTAATAAAATTTTATTATTACGGGGTGGTTATTTTTTATTTTGGTATATTAACTATGTCTAAAAAACATAAAAGTGTTATAAAAATACATAATATAAACCACAAAATTTTAAATAATATATTGAATTATTTAATCGTATAAATTAAATATAAAAATAGATAACCATTTTATTTTACATTAAAATTTTGATTCATAAAAAATATATTTGCACGAACACACGAGTTATATTTTAAAAATAGGGTTGTAACAGTTGACGGATCAAAAAATAAAATAAAATGATTGTATTTAGAAATATATTAAATAATTATTTAATATATATATATATATATATATATATATATAAATTTTAAAAACATATATTACCATTTATACAAGATAAACATATATTATTAAAAGAGAAGTACCAATATAAATTACCCCTTAGTTTTCAAAGTTAGTTACATTTTAATGTCACTGAAGTAATAAATTTACCTACCTTTTAGTATTCTTGTCTTTTATAGTTTAATTAATGCATTTTCCTAAAATAAAGTATAACAAATTATGTTTATTTATTAAAAAATGTTTCCTATAATCTGGGTAAACAATAAATTATACTTAGTCAATATCAAAAATGTAACAAGATTTTATTATTACGGGGTGGTTATTTTTTATTTTGGTATATTAACTACGTCTAAAAAACATAAAGGTGTTATAAAAATACATAATATAAACCACAAAATTTTAAATAATATATTGAATTATTTAATCGTATAAATCAAATATAAAAATAGATAACCATTTTATTTTACATTAAAATTTTGATTCATAAAAAATATATTTGCACAAACACACGAGTTATATTTTAAAAATAGGGTTGTAACAGTTGACGGATCAAAAAATAAAATAAAATTATTCATTATAAATTCTAAAATGATTGTGTTTAAAAATATATTAAATAATTATTTAATATATATATATATATAAATTTTAAAAACATATATTACCATTTATATAAGATAAATATTTTTTTTTGCAAACCAAAAATGAATATCTGCGCGGGTCAAGCTCTAGTTATACTTACATCTGCATACTATCCTATTTTCGTGTAAATATGAATATATATATATATATAGAGAGAGAGAGAGAGAGAGAGAGAGAGAGAGAGAGAGAGAGATTGTGTATTACATTTCTATTCTAGTTTCTAAATAAAATAGAACACAACAAAGTTGTATCTCGTTTGAAAATAAAATATAACTACAGCATATGTATGTGTTATAGATTTAAAATCGAGTTTCTGTAATATTGTATAAAATCTAAATATATGTTTGTTTTGAAAGTTTCAAATCATATTATGTGTATAAAATATATGTCTTAAATATGTTAATATAAAGTTTTATCACTTTTTGAATGAAAACAATTAAAAGTTGAAAGGACCGGGAAAACAAATTTGTAAAAAAAACTTGTCCATCGTGAGTGTGAGAGAGAAGAGTAATATGTCAATTATTATACAATACAAAGAATATATCATGGCATATAGCTTGATATGATCATTTGGTGAATTAAAGTTTTTTTTATTATACAACCAAATTTCCCAAATATTTTGTTGGTTAACTTTTTTTGGTCAACTCAAATTTCCCATATTTATATTGAGAAAAAATTCTTGATTTTTAGTTTAAGATATTCTAAAAGGAAAGTTCCTATTTAATAATTATATATATTTACTTTTAAATAATTATATATATATATATTAATTAGCATATGGCACAAACTAATTTATATTGTCATGTGATCATATATTTATCAATTTTGGAAACCAAAAATAGAATAATTTTTTTTTCTTTATCACAAAAAATCTCTATAATATTATTTGAGAAGTCACTTTTCTAGGTGTCGCGCTCACGTTAACTCTTACGGTTGTTGATTACTATGATACCCCTAATAAAATAAAAAAGTCCATTTAATTCTTTACTTTTTAAAATTTTCCAAAAACAATATAAATAAAAAGGAAACATTTATAAATTTTTTAAAATAATTTAAAAATAAAAATATATGTATATATAATATGATTTCATAAAAAAAGGAAAGTTCACAAAATAGTAATATTCCATTTAAAAAATATCTTTAAGTAACAAAAATATACTTTTGAAGTAATAAAATACTTTTTTAATCTACATCTTCTTAGATGAAATATGTATTTGTAGATAATGCGATTTCATTAAAAAAAAAGTTCACACAAATGATCTTGGTATTAGAAAAAGAAATATTTTTCTTTTAAAACATAATTTTACACAATACAAATATATACTTTCAAAGTAATTGAATTTTTTATATATATCTATATATTTTCTTAGATGATTACACAAAATAGTTAAGTAACATAAACGTATATAGGTTTAATTGACAAAAAAATAAATTTTTATTATTATTATTGAAATGTTTATTTATGTTTTTTCATATATTTAGTTTACTATAATATCTTACAATTACGGGAAAATAAATAAATTTTATTTTACTTATATAATATAATTTATAAAATACAATCACATTTTTACTGCATATTTTAAGAGATATTGAAAAAACTAAAAATAAATTTTAGTAATAAACATATTAACAAATGAACATATTAGCAACTAATCCAACTTATATCTAAAATCATAGATGTAACTAAAATAAGAATGTATAATTTATTAGCAACTAACCCAACTTATATATAAAATCATAGATGTAACTACAATAAGAATGTATAATTTATTTATTTTGTTTATATAATAATAATTTATTTATTTTGTTTATATAATAATAGTTTATTTATTTTATAAATTTAAATTATATGATGACTTAAAACCTATTAACAAATGATAAATAAAATACTAACTCACTGTTACAATTTAGATCTTTTGTAAAATTTATATATATGCATGAGACTTTAGAATATTATCATTATATTAATTTATGTTATTTGAAATCAGACATTTTAGTTTATTTTTTATTTTATTCTAATCACAATATATCTTAAATTATACATAATCTTAATAAAATATACTTATGTATTTAAGACAACAACCAACCTAAAATGTAAATAAGAAAATTAATCAAAAATTAATATATTTACAAAAATAATTATTATAGTTGAATTCAAATAATATGTCCAAATGACAACTAAATTGACTATAAAAACAACAAAATCAATTAGATAAATATTTAATTAAAGTAATATGATATAATTAATATAAATTATACATAAAAATTATAAATTAATTTGAAATTAAAATAAATATCAATTAATTATCATATTATATTTATTTTATAAATATTTATGTCCGTGCATGAGCACGGGAAAATCACCTAGTATATCTAATATAATCAGTCCAACCAATCATGGGCTGGTTAACAGTGCTGGCTTCACATATGAGGCGGTTAGTGCGACCGCTCTAGGACCACTCCAATTTCAAATTTTTTTGTTTGATTTTTTTTGTTAACATGTAAACGTTATATAATACTATGTTTAAATTTAGATGACCATAATATAAAATTATGATAATGCAAAATTTTTGTAAAAATAAATAAAAGCAAATACAAACAGTTATTTAATAATAATTTAAAAATATTTTCTTCAAAATATATATTTTTAAGAAAATATAGCTTTAAAAAATAATTTTGCAGCCCAAGGGCCCCTAGTTGCAACCAGCCGGCCCTGCTGGTTAATTTCATCATGCAGCTTTTTATAAGATATTTACGTTTGTTCATATCATGAATAATTAATTACAGCCAATATTCTAATATATATATAGTTGGAAAACAACCTAGGTCTAACGCGAGTCCTCCCCCCCCCCCCCCCCCCCCCCCCCCACCCCCTCCCATGGAATCACTGCAGCAGAACGATCGTCAAACCATCACTACAGGATCGTCAAACTCAGACCCTGTCCCAGATGATGTCATTGTCGAGATACTCTCTAGATTACCAACGAGAGAAAAAAGAGATTTAGTTGGATAAAAACTTATTTGGGGTATGATCCGGTTGAGAAACAAGTCAAGGTATTGAGAATAACATGGGAATGTGAAGTATACCATGCAATCTCTGACGAGCATCAAGTTCTGACATTAGAAACTGATAAAATGTCATGCAGAACGATTGAATGTGGTACACCTCATTCTCCTAGTTCTGGTGGTGTATGCATCAGTGGTGTTTTGTACTACAAAGCTGCTGATCATTATTTTCCAAAGTTTCTATGATTGTATGCTTTGACGTTAGATCTGAGAAGTACAACTTTGTTAGAGTTAGAGAAAGTTCCATTGGAGCAGTGGATACTACAACAACTCTGATAAACTATAAAGGTAAATTGGCTTCACTTATGATGGAAAGGTCTTATAGCTTTTGGAGCAGTATAAGTTTTGACATGTGGGTTCTACAAGACCCCGAAAAACAAGAATGGTCGAAGCATACTTACAAGTTTCCCATCTTGAGTAATGAAGTTAGAGAGGACACGTTATACTGTGTTAGAGTGTCTGGTACAAATGAAATTGTGTTATTTCCCAAATATGTATCCGACCCTTTTTATATTTTTTACTACAATCTCCAGAAGAAAACTAGCAGAAGAGTTGAAATCCAAGGAATTCGAGGGAAAAAGGTTTATACTTTTCTCGACCATATAGAGGACGCGAAGCTTACGTAAGTGTTTGGATTGTCTCATCATAAGGACTGTAATAGAGCCATGATCTTTCTACATGTTTTCTTTTCTTTTTGATATTCCTTATCTTCGGTTTGTCTTGATGTGTTATTTATCTATCCTCTTGTTCAATGTGTTTCATGCACTCTGGAGCTAGAAATTGTAATGTTACAAGAAAGATGCGTACTTGGTAATATTTTAAAAAGTAATTCATCTGGATATGTATACATATATTCTGCTCAATATACACACAAACAGCTCCGGCCGGCTGCCTTACGGGGGCAGTAAGTGTAACCGCCTCTGGACCGGTTCAACATGTTTTAAAATGGAGTTAAATTTGAAGTAGATTGGAAATTTTTTAATCTAAACTCTATTATGAAATAAAAATTGAATGTGTAGGAGATGCTATTATAAACAATTTCGCAGATGTGTAAAGGGTATTTTCTGTATGAATACGTTACAAACAACTGGTATGGCTATGTTTGGTCGGCCTGATTCATGTGAGATCTAAGAATACATCATTGATTGTGATCTTGGTTTGCTACAACAGAGTATATGAAAAATGTTTCCTACAGTTAATATATTTTTTCTTATACAGATTGTATAGTTACAACAGCCTTTGAACATGCATGATACATATATGTAGTACTTCTGAATCGTCAAATGTATAAACCTTTCTGATGATGATATTTGTATCAAATATGGAAAAATCTTGGGATCTTGTGAAATGATCTTTTACAGAGAATGTGTCAGTGGTTGGCTACAAGATGCTAATTGACGTCCCTGAATGGCTCGCTCCCTACGGTATGTTCTCTGAGAAGCTTAGCATATCCCGCAATGAATCTGCAGAGATTTCAAACACAAAGGTCAATCATTTACATATTTTTTGGACAATAGTCATTGAGTCTTTTTTTGTGAACTTACCCCGCAAGAAGGATGGCTAGAGATGTAAACCTGAAAACGTGCTGATAACACTTGTATTTTGATTTCTTATGTTTCATGTCATAACCAGGAGGAATATATTTGGGGCTCACGTATCCGTACTGCGGACGAAGAAGAAGGACAAACCCAAGCAAGAAACCAGCAAGAAATCCTCCACAATGAGCAGAGTTGTCCACACGTGGTAAGAATCCAACACTTAGGTTCAGTGCAATGATCAAGATCAATGTCATAAGTGCGGTACACTGCAAAAGTCATTAAGATCAGCCTTCAATAATGTACCATAAACCGAGCCGGTCATGAGATATTGGAGGAGGGGAGGGATTTTAAACAATTTAGTAAGGACTTTAGTAAAAAGAAATTATAACAATTTGGGGATCGGTGTTTATATATAAGTAAAAAACTTTGTGGACCAAATGGTAATGTTTCACTTGATTATGTTCATGACTGGCTTTAACCAATAAGGTTGAAGATGATAAACTTTCACCTTATTTTCATAGATTGTCCAGTTTGTGATCAGCTCTGAGAGCATTGCACCTAGTAACCCGAACAAGGCGCCAGATGCTCCTACTGATACCCTTTCTCCTCTTGAATCTGTCAAGCAAGACATAAGGCTTCCACCAAGACCGGAAAGAACATACAACGCTCCGATTCTCACTGTAGATAATAGCAAGTTCAAGTTCGTGACAACCTAAAAACATAGATATAGGGGTTTTAGAGATTCTTACAGAATCCGAATTCTTGTTCAAGACGCATTCCGATACAGAGGAGGCTGATCATGTTAGCCAGAAGGTGAAGGAGTCCACCGTGAAGCCATATGCAAGAGATGAGGCGCCATCTCTCACCTTCCTCCACAAGTCTCCTCTCAAGAGCTCCAAGCCTTTTCAGCCTAGTTCAACAACAAATGATGCCATCCATCATGCATGTATATAAGGATATAACCAAGTTGTAACAATTCTTGTCCTTACGTGGGAATAGAAGGACCGAGAAGCATATTCTCCTTGATAGGTTGAAACGAAAGCCTTCCAAGGACATCAAACAAGAGACACTCATCTGATCTCGCGGGACAATCGTTCACATACATTGTAATGGTGAATGTGACGAAGTTTGCTGCGAAGATGAGAGGCACGAGCCATGCATACCATGGCACGGGAATGGGAGGGCGAAACGGAGGTCGAGCTGGTGGTGGTAATGGTGGTAATCCGTTTTCGATGTCTGATGGGTTCGGCGGTCTCTTCCCCATTCTGGAAAAGAGTATGACGCGCGTTTTCTCGTTGGCCTTGTGGTTGAGGTTTGAGGATGAGAATGGAGTTCAGGAAAATCCGGGAGAATGTGAAGCTGCGAGAGAGATTCGGAAAAACTTGTGGCCCAAGTAAGGGTTTTGACTTTTTAATTACACTAGGCAGTTATGTTCGGTAAAATGGTTTGGTCTTAACCAAAAGGATTCCAATAACAACCAGCTTGGAGAAGAATAATTAACCAAACCGAGTCAACTAAATTTTTTTTAAGTACCCGCAGAAATTAATATATAAATTGACATGGAAATTTAATTTATGTTATGTAAACTGAAATAATATTTTTTAAAAATCATATAACAAAAGAAAACCTAATTTCTGGCCTATTTTCTAACCGATTTTAAAAACACTTTTAGTGTCATCTTTCTCGGTAATCCCTGTGATTTGGACCATGTCTTTAAACTCACTGCGCGTAGTTTTTGGAGATGAATCGTCGTAACAGACCTTTACATATAGTAATTAATAAATTTATTTGTAAAAGTCATTTTGTCTTTGCTTCATCTTCTATTAATATCACACAAAATATTCAGCAGCTTCACACACATACAAAGTAGCTCTCATTCAAAGAGCTTTCTTCTCGGATCAAAATCTTGAAATCTTAATAAACCAGCTTCTCTCATCTCTCTCTCAATCTCTGAAAAGTTGAAAGGTACCACCCCTTCTTGATTCCTTATAGATCTTTGTGTGACATCCAGATTTGTTTTACCTTCTTGAATGTCTCTGTTGATCCAGTTTTATTTTGATCGAGATCATTTCTTCAGTTTTAGTATTGGTCGGTGTAGTTTAAGACAATTGATGAATTGATCTCTGATCTTGAAGCATTTTATCTAATATCCAAGATTTGCTTTAATTAACAATGTATGAGGAAACAAATACTATCTCTTACTTATGTGTTATAATTTTATTGATGTTTATAGGCGAAAAAATGGAAGAATTTTTGTTACATGGAAGGTTACACGCTACAATCTATGAAATCGATGCTCTCCATGCTACTCAAGGAGGCAGATCAGGTTTCTTAGGAAAGGTATTGTCTCAATTTATAAGACTTTTTTTTTTTTTTTTATTTAAAACTTTATTCAATCAAAACTGTACTACATTGAATATAAGACTTTTTTCACAATAAAAGAACCTAAAACGAGTTGGATAACTTAATCAATGGTGTAGAATCTATATGAATGTTAATGAATGAAAGAAATCTTAAATCGGTAGTTAGAGGAATAACTAATCCATTTATCTCAAACTAGTTTTAAGTTGGAAGATCATGATAAGTCCAAATTTAAGATGTCTACAAACACTCCATGCAATTTGTGAGTTCTAGATTCACGAAATTTTCCTTTAATTTCTGTTTTAAATATTTTCAGATGCTAGCAAATGTAGAAGAAAAGATTGGTGTTGGCAAAGGAGAAACTCAGCTATACGCTACAATCGATCTAGAGAAAGCTAGAGTTGGAAGAACAAGAAAGATAACAAACGAACCAAAAAGCCCAAAATGGCATGAGTCATTTCATATCTACTGTGGTCACATGGCTAAACATGTTATCTTCACTGTCAAGGACGATAATCCCATCGGTGCAACGTTGATAGGAAGAGGTTATGTCCCCGTTGAGGATATTCTACATGGAGAGGAAGTTGATAGATGGGTTGAGATTCTAGACACTGAGAAGAAACCCATTGAAGGAGGATCAAAGATCCATGTGAAGCTTCAGTACTTTGGTGTTGAAAAAGATAAAAACTGGAACCGTGGTATCAAAAGTGCAAAGTTTCCTGGAGTTCCTTACACTTTCTTCTCTCAGAGAAAGGGATGCAAAGTTTCTTTGTACCAAGATGCTCACATTCCTGGAAACTTCGTCCCCAAGATTCCTCTAGCTGGAGGGAAACACTACGAGGCAGGCCGATGTTGGGAGGATATCTTTGATGCTATTACTAATGCAAAGCATTTGATTTACATCACTGGCTGGTCTGTTTACACTGAGATCTCTCTGGTGAGAGACTCGAGGAGGCCTAAAGAAGGAGGAGATGTGACTATTGGTGAGATACTCAAGAAGAAGGCAAGTGAAGGTGTTAAAGTGATCTTGCTTGTGTGGGACGATAGAACATCTGTTGATCTGCTGAAACAAGATGGACTTATGGCTACTCATGATGAAGAAACTGCAAACTTCTTCAGAGGAACCGATGTGAACTGTGTTCTGTGCCCTCGTAATCCTGATGATGGTGGAAGCATTGTTCAAAACTTGCAAGTCTCAACTATGTTCACTCATCACCAAAAGATTGTTGTGGTGGACAGCGAAATGCCTGGAACAGCAAGAACAAAATCAAGAAGGATTGTGAGTTTCGTTGGTGGTCTTGATCTTTGCGATGGAAGGTACGACACGCCGTTTCACTCCTTGTTCAGGACGTTGGATACTGCGCATCACGATGATTTCCATCAGCCGAACTTCACTGGCGCGGCGATAACCAAAGGCGGTCCTAGAGAGCCGTGGCATGATATTCACTGCCGTCTTGAAGGACCTATTGCTTGGGATGTCTTGTATAACTTTGAGCAGAGGTGGAGTAGACAAGGTGGTAAAGACATTCTTGTTAAGATAAGAGACCTTGATGACATCATCGTCCCTCCTTCTCCTGTTCTCTTCTCGGAAGATCATGACTCGTGGAACGTTCAGCTGTTTAGATCAATAGATGGTGGTGCAGCAGCTGCGTTTCCTGAGTCCCCTGAAGCTGCAGCGGAAGCAGGTCTTGTGAGCGGTAAAGATAATATAATTGATAGGAGTATTCAAGATGCATACATTCACGCGATTCGACGAGCTAAAGACTTCATCTATATCGAAAACCAGTACTTCCTTGGAAGCTCCTTTGCTTGGAGTGCAGATGGAATCAAACCTGAGGAGATCAATGCTCTTCATTTGATTCCAAAGGAGCTATCTCTGAAGATTGTTAGCAAGATCAAAGCTGGAGAGAAGTTTAAGGTTTATGCTGTTGTTCCAATGTGGCCTGAAGGGCTACCTGAGAGTGGTTCAGTCCAAGCTATACTAGATTGGCAGAGAAGGACAATGGAGATGATGTACAAAGATGTGATCAAGGCACTCAGAGATAAGGGACTTGAGGGAGAGGATCCAAGAGATTATCTAACATTCTTCTGTCTCGGTAACCGAGAGACCAAGAAAGATGGAGAGTATGTGCCTTCAGAGAAACCTGAACCGGACTCAGACTATATGCGAGCACAAGAAGCACGTCGCTTCATGATCTATGTTCACACTAAAATGATGATCGGTTAGTGTTTTTAACTCTTACAAGAACTTATCATTTTTTTTGGTAAATCCCTTAGATAACAAACAAAAAATTATGACAAAAATGGCATAAGGAAAACTCAACTTACTATTAACTAAAAGCTAAAATGATTAAATTACTCCAAATCCTAAATCCTAATCATTAAAACCGAACCCAAATATATGTTATTTGTATATTTGGAATAATAATATCTTAGTGCTATATCTCTAATTTTCCCGATATAAACAAGATGCTTTTTTTTTGAAACACAAACAAGATGCTTTAACTTCTCATTTTGCAGTGGATGATGAGTACATTATCATTGGATCCGCGAATATCAACCAGAGATCAATGGATGGTGCAAGAGACTCAGAGATAGCAATGGGAGGCTATCAACCATACCATCTCTCAATAAGACAACCAGCTCGAGGTCATATCCATGGATTCCGAATGTCATTATGGTATGAACATTTAGGAATGCTGGATGAAACTTTTCTCGATCCATCGAGCCAAGAATGTGTCCAGAAAGTTAACCGTATTGCTGATAAGTATTGGGATCTTTACGCAAGTGAGTCACTCGAACATGATCTCCCTGGTCATCTACTTCGCTACCCGATTGGTATTGCTAGTCAAGGAGACATCACTGAGCTACCTGGATGTGAATGCTTCCCCGACACAAAGCTCGTATCCTCGGGACTAAATCTGATTACCTGCCTCCAATTCTTACAACCTAAGGTTCTATGCCAGTATCTATTGGTAACAAATAACTATCTCTCCTCTTTCTTCTGCTGCAATAGCTTTTGTAATAAAACAGTTAGCTTCATTGTCTTTAGTTACTAATAAGTTCTAATATCGTTGGTATTGTGTTTCACCGCTATGCTTTTGATTTTCGTTCGCGCACTAATTAAGGTTTTTGGAGAGAATGTAGTCTTGTGCCTTAATTATTTTATTGCTATTTTTTATGAACTTATCTATTATGTCTTTTAGTTTTCTGGACTATTGTTTTATTGTATCATTGTTTATGTTTAGTGTTTGATTAAATATATTGAAGGAAAGAATGAAATAAAGGTGTGCGGCTGATTTTATTTAGGACATCCAAGTCAATCAGCCCATGTGACAATCTCTTTCGTTCTTTATGTTCTCTAAAAGCTATGAAGACTTTTAACTTCTGGTGATCTCTCTCTCTCTCAAGTTTCTATACTTAATGTCCAAAAGACAAGTTGCCGTACGATAACGATAGATGCTAAAATCTTATCTCTTGAAAATCTATTTATAAATTATTATACATATATAATTATCGAATTCACAAATTTTTCACATAAACACGATCACAAGGATTTTTTTAGATATAAATTAAATGAGTTA